>NC_133779.1:41007466-41042616 GCF_003597395.2 Chelonoidis abingdonii
GTTTCCCAGAACTGCAGCACCAATTTGAAATACAGACAGTACACAGCCAATATTCATAACTTCAACTACAAAATGATACAGACACACAGACAGCATAATCATAACCAGTAACCCGTAACCTGGTCTTAGACACCTTATATGACCCCCTTTACACAGGATTTGGTGCCACTACAGAACCTTGGTTGCAACCCATGTTCTATATGGTCCCAGTTTATATCAATAACGTCACACGGGGGGCTCCCCAGCTGACTCCAGTCAGAAAGGCGAGGGGAGCAGTTGTATGCCCCAGGATCCTGGGATCCTTGCGCTAGGCAAATGAGGGTGCACAATGGTGCACGTGGACTCTGCATCTCCCCTGCCTCGGGTGAAGTCACGGCTGCGTCCAGTCAGCTGTGCCAAACCTCTCTGCTTTTGGACACTGCAATTGCCAGACCTGCTGGGATAAATCCATCCCGGTGCAGCTCGGTGGCAGGCGGCTCTGAGCCGGCTCCTGGCAGCAGGCAAAGATCTCCCTGCATCAGGGCAGGTGGAGCCCCCTGGCCTGGCAGAGCCTTCAGAGCAAATGGTAACCATTAAGCAAGGCCCACATGGCTGGACAATGAGACAGATCTTAGGGAACAGCAGTGCCTCTCTGGGGACTGCTGGGAAAAGAGATCCTGGAGGGGAGAGGAGCATGTGGGTGCCTGGGCCTGGAGTGATGTTAATGACATGGGGGGAGGAGGGGAAGTACCCCTTGCAACTCCTGCATTTCAGCCACTGAATCCTCCCCTGCTAGTCAGCAAGGAGCAGAGCCAGCGTCTCCACTCTGGCCCTGCTGCTGTTACCAGTTATTTAGTGCCTCGTTCTGCAACTTGGATACTAAAGCTGAGTCTGGTTTTATAGTCCCCAGCACGAGCCCCGCCAGAAGCCAGCGATTGTTCTGATTGTTCATTACGAACCATTGCTGCCTGTTAACGCCAGTTAATGCATTGTTATTGGCTAATTATCACGGGCGATTTGTTACTGGTCATTAACAGTTTATTCTTTGCTATTTTTTATCAGGGATCATTAATACTGATTCTCTCCCGAAGTCCTCTCTGTGCAGGGCTGACCGCAGGAGCGAACCTTGGGAAGGTGCTTCCATAGCAGCCACATGCACAGTGGTTGTCTGAGAAGTTACTGAGCGAAAGGGGATGGTGGCTGAGGCTGTCGGGAGCAGAGGGGGTCTCACCCCCAGGAAAGGGAGGGAGGGAGGGCAGGGTGCGGTTCATGTTCTGTGGCTTGCTAGGCAAACTCCTGCTTCTGGAGGGAGCTGTAAATATAGAAGCACATCACACCCGTGGCCTCCCTGGGGGTGCACTCACTGGAGGGGCAGAGGGGCCTTATCAACTGAGGCAGAGTTTGAGGATGTCATCTGGGGAGTTCTCCACAGAGCACAGATTAGAGCCCAGCCCATTGCTCTGGGAATCAGAGCGATCGTGGAGCCGACAGGGAGGATGTGCCCACTGGGAACTGTAGTGGAAACGCGGAACCCTTTGCTAAGGCGCCATCCCCAGAGGACGGGATCTGTAAAAAGGGAACGGCTCCCATTGCACCCAGGGGAAAAGTCTGCCGGGGGGGCTGGCCGCTGCCAGATGTGTTTCTATGCTGGACGCACAAGCAGGGTTCTGGCAGGTGCACTCAGAACAAGAGAGCACCCGTTTGTGCACATCCCTTTCGGAGACACTTTCCACAGGCTGCCGAGTGGGTCGTGGTCAGTCCCCGAGGGGCTTCACCCGGAAAACACAATGCATTTTTGACAGTATAGTGAATGTACGAGCTCTGCAGAGATGATGTTTGAACCGGGGGTGGAGGGAAACAGCAGAGTGACCACAGGCTGCAGGCGGCTCTAGGAAGAGCCAGAGCTGCTGGGCTAAAGCTGAATAAACGAAAATGTAAAGTCCATGTAAAAGACATTAGCCCAGCAGAGGGGCCGGGCAGGTCACAGGAAGGCCGAAGCCATCCCCAGCACACTTGCCCCAAACAACAAGGGAGTGGAACAAAGTTTCCTTGTCACAGCAAACTGTGGAGAGAAAATATGCCTCACCCAGCTGCCCGAACCAGCAATCTGTGAGCACCCAAAGGACACAGTATGCAAATCTTGGAGTCTGAGAAACTGACTGAGGCCCCAGTCCTGAGGGTCGATGATGGACAATAAGCACCAAGGAGGGGACTGGCTGGCACAGGCTGCTTACAGCAGCACAGTCCCAACAGGAGACAAGCGGCTTCTGCGTCACAGCCACTAACAAAACCCGAGTGCCAATGTGCTCAGATAGAGAAGGCGGATTTGGCCTGAGTCCCTGGGCATAAAAAGTGTCATGACTTTACTGATGGGAGGCCAGCGCTAGCTGAAACTGACCGTAAACTGCTTACAGCAATTGCCAAGGGGGGCTAGCAAACGCCCCCCGACTCCCCTGAGAACACAGAGATCAGTCGTTCAGCTCCAGTGGTAGGATTTGCACGTTGAATACAAACCCGGGCAAGAGCTGGTGATTACAGAGGCTTTTGTCAAAAGGGCTCTGCAGCCGAGTCCAGAGCTAGACACTGTACATGTCGATCTGATTAAAAAACGCCTCTCCAGCCTCCGACAAACACTGAGCTGGGATTGCCACATCCTGCTGGGGAGGAGTGATGGCTGGTGTTCACACAGGGTGGCTGGGCCAGCATATTCCCAGCCCCACCTGTACTGGAGGCAGCTGGGCCCAAATTGCCAGGGGCGCAGTGCAGGCTGGTGGCTTGGAGAAGCTTGGTGGCTTGGGGATCCCAGAACAGCTGCTCTGAGGGAGTCCTGGGAACTCCAAGGATTCGTCTCAGGGCAGCTGAAGCGGGGTGAGCTCCAGCCTGGGATGGATTTTTTTTGGGCGGGGGGGGGAGAGGGAGAGGTCAGAAAAGGGGAAAAAATAGCGAGCGAGAGCAGCTGGTGGCTCCCGCCCTCCCCCAGAAGCGCTGCTGTGAGCAGATGAAACAGGCAGTGGCAGAAACGGCTGCAGGAGTCAGAGGGAGGCTGCCCAGTGCTGGGGGGCAGAGAGGCCAGTCGCCAGTGAGGCAGCAGCCGGCACCAGAAAAGAAGGGCCACAGCAAGTGGCTAAGGCTGAGTTGTGTCGTCAGAGGGACGCCAGGAACAGAGCTGAGAGAGAGAGGGCGAGGAAAGACCAAGCTGGGGGAACAGCAGGGCTAGCCACAGAAGGGACAGCAAGAGCCAAGGCAGAGGTATGACAGGAAAAGAAGGAAAGTTAAAGGAAGAGGAGTGCAGGAGCCAAACTAACTGAAGAGTCTCTATGAAATCGTTAGACACACATTTTTAGCAAATGGCAAGAAAAGTCAAGCAAGAATGAAATGCGAAGGAAATAAGCTGTAATGGAAGAGAAACTGTAATTAAAGGGAAATCGACTTAGGAAAGGAGGAGGGAGGGAGCTGGAGTGAAGATGAAAAAACAGGACGGACTGTGACACAGAACTTCTGGAGGAAGTCCAAAGGTATCCAATGGGCAGTGTCAGGAACAGAGAAATTCTCCGAGAGAAAAGGGACCGTAAGCCAGTCAGGGAGCCAAGACATGGCATCACGGAACAGCTGGAACTCCAGCCAGCAACCAAAGAGAGAACTAACCAGCCTAAGAACTCTTCCTCCAGACTCCAGGCTTGCAGAGGCTGAACGCTGAGGAAATGAAAAGGGAGCGGACACTGGTGGGGTTTATCTTCCAGTGCACCGCATGTTCTAATTCCAAAGTCTGTCATTCCGTAAATGTTCATTGTTACCTATAAAGTGAGTTTAATTAAGATACTAGCAGATAATAGACACTAGACAAGAATAACGCTGATAGCAGTTAATATATAATAGAGCAGAGTAAGAGTTTGCAGTAATTTATGGTGTAAACCTAAACAGCAGTTCCTGCTAAAACAACTACTTTTGATTTAGTTGGGATTATTCCCCATGTAATTGATTTCTACTGTACCCCAACTGGTTGAGAGAACATAATCTGGCCTCTTAGATTTGCCTCCCCTCTCTGCTCTGCTTCAGAACAGCCCTCCATTGGGCCAGCTATGCTCTCACCAACCCAGGGAGGCATTCTCTGGAGGAGATGGGATTTTTTTTTCAAAGCAGCAGGATGGGGATTCCTGAATTGTTGCAGAAGAAGTTGCTAAAGGACACATGAAGGTCATTTAGAGCTTATTGCCTAGACTAAAAAATACAGGAAAAGCCAAGAAAAAGAGCCCATGTTGGTGGCACAGGACAAACTGCCCCATCCCCCCTGGACCAATGGAGGCATAGATTTATTTACACTGGCTGAGGGAAAAAAACCTGCACTCATCCCGGAGAATTATTCCTACTGCCCTGAGATAGCCTTGCTAGAAGATACTCCTGCTAAGATGGGACTGAGCGTATCAACCCTATTTTTGCTAGACGAGGTGTGCATCTGTCACGGAGTCCCTGGGCGATGCTCTGGAACTGCTCCCCACAAAGCCAGTCAGGACTTTGGGGAGCCTCCTCTCCCTTGGAGCAGACTTGTTCAGGGCAAGAAGCTCACACGTCTTCACCTCCTGGGTCTCTCCTTGGAGCATTCAGCATCCTCTGCCCCTCCGTGGGCTTCCCACAGCGAGCCCACCCAGGCGGGGTCCTGGGGAAGCCACAGGGTTCTGCACCCCCACTTTGCAGTCAGACGTGACTCTCAGCCAGCAAAACAGAGGTTTATTCGATGACAGGAACAGAGTCTAAAACAGAGCTTGTAGATACAGCGAACCAGACCCCTCGGCCGGGTCCATTCTGGGGGGCAGTGAGCCAGACCCCTAGGTCTGCACTTCACTCCTTATCCCCAGGTAGCTCCAGACTAACCTCCCTCCAGCCCCTCCTCTCTGCTCAGCTCCTTTCCCGGGCCAGGAGGTCACCTGATCCCTTTGTCTCCAACACTTTCAGCTGGCACCTTTGCAGAGGAGGGGCCCAGGCCATCAGTTGCTAGGAGGCAGAGTGCCAGGCAGTTAGGGGCACTGGCCCCTTCCTCTGTAGCAATCACACACCCTTATCCCACCACCAAGATACTTAAGAACTGCCTAGGGGACACTGAGGCACCAACACAGTATTCAGAGCAAACATTAGGAACAGTCCCAGTTCGTCACAGCATCACATCGTGATGTCTGGTGGTGGGCCGTATGCAGTGGGCTTGGGTTTAAGCAGTTTGCAGTGACGTTTGGGTTTAGACAGGTAACTCCTAGTCCCCGTTATCTTCAATCCACTGGGCTGGTTGAAATTTGTGTCAGAATAATAAAGCATCTAGTGAAAAAGGCTGATCCCTACTTAGCACTGCTGTATGCCACCAGTGAAGCCTGGGGTATCACCTGCGGACGTTCTGTTCAATGGAAAACTGACACCCGTAGGACTGGCACTGTTAGAAACCCATGTCAGGAGTCACAGGGGACTTGCAGACATCTACAGAGACTGACAAGGCAAACCAAAAATTTGGGGTCTCTGGGCGTCTCTGTGATGGGAAACAATAGTGCTCAGCAGCAGGGGTGTCGCAAACAGGTGGCACTGGGGTCAGATGAGGACGTCCCTCCAGACCGACACATTCTCCAGGGGAATGGGTGGCACCTTCTCCAAATCCCAGAAGTGGGGGAGATGAGGGGCACCCAGACAGGCCCCATCCACGGCAGGGTGAGACGATGGAGCCCTAGGCCACGGCACTACAGGAGAAGTGGGAGCGGCCACCTCCTGCCAGCAGCCGTGATGCTGTTCCAGGGCAGCCCACAGGCCGAGACAGCCGCCCTGGGCGCTCCAGACACTCGCTGAAGATTGATAGCGGGGTTCGCTGCTGGGCAGCTGTGAGCATGTGCACACGTGCGTTATGGTCATGCTGGTTTAAGTTTTGGCTGGGGAGGGAAGGTGTGGTACTGGGGACTGTGCCGCTAAGGACTGAGCTTCCCAGAGAGCGTCTAGGCAGGGCGCTGTGACACTTTGCTTGTGCTGCACCTGCAGCTAGAACCCACCCAAACGCCACAGGGGGACACAGGCCCCCGCACGCCAACAGGCGAGAGATACAGGCCCTGCCCGCACTCCAGCAGGCGGAAGGATACAGATTCTGCCTGCACTCCAACAGGTGGAGAGATACTGGGCTCCTCAGTGGGCAAAGGGAAACAGGCCCCCATCCCAATGGGCAGAGGGAGACGAGCCCCCAGGATGGATGCGGTGATAGGGGCTCAGCAATGGGCTGAGTGATGTGGTGGGTCATGGGTCACACGTTAGAGCGGGTGGGTGACTAGGCGCTGACATAGCGCATTGGTGGTGAGCATTAGCACCTGGCTGGCTCTGATAGGGTCAGTGTGCTGCCAGGACAGCCGTGCGCTCTCTGTCAGGCACATGCCCTCTGCAGCAAGGCCAAAGAGTTTTACAAATCAGGGTCAGTGTCATTGTCCCTGTTTTACAGCTGGGGAAACTGAGGCACTGAGGAGGGCAGTGACTAGCCCAAGGTCACACAGGAAGTCGGTGGCAGGGCTGGGAATAGAACCAGGAGTCCTAATTCCCAGGCCAGGCTGCCTCCTGCTCCCTGAGACTAGATCTGTGACCGTGGATCGAACTCAAGGAGGCTCAGGAGCTGGTGGGTACAATACGAAGTCATTCAACACAGGACACTGAGTCTTCTGCAGCCGGGCAGTGGCTACCTGGGGCCTAGCATGCTGGCCTCTTTGGTGCAAGCTTTTACATCTCAGTGGGGTCCTGTCAGGGGTCTCAGCTCCCCCCCCGCAAAACACACCCAATTAGCAGTAACCACCAGAGAGACCAAGCCCCTCTTCCCTCCCCCATCATACATACATATCCTTCCAGGTCAGGACTGGGGCCATGTGTGGACACGGGGGTGTTGGGGAGGCTCCTTGGCAATGTGTGGGGGGCAGTTCTCCCTATCTGGGATCAGTTGGGGGCTCCACTCCACAGCACTCATTGCAGCTGACAATAACCCTCCCCTCATCCTCCTGCATGGTTGCTCCTGTCAGGGGCCTGCATTGCACTGGGCTGGGGGTGGGGGGGGCTTCATAGAGCCAGACATCCCAGCAAAGCTTCCCCCACTTCCCCGAGGCCTCACTGACTTCCTTGAGAGAGGATTTCCCAGCCTGCCCCACCCCCTTTGGGGAAGGAACCCCCCTCCCCATCTGGGGTGCAGCAGGAGCCATGGCAATCCCCTTAGCATGCGCTTGACCGGCCCGGCGTCACTTACCCAGCCCGAAGATAGGGAGGAGGGACAGTCCGAGCAGGAGCCAGGAGCCGGCATCACCCATCCCATTTACCATCCTTAACCTGCAAGGAGAGAGAGATTTTTTAAGACAAATTCTCCACCCACCATACCCCACCCTGATCCCTGTTTGCGCCGGCACCGGCTTGTAAATCACCAGCTAGAACCATGGGCCCCGTGACACTCACCCTCCCCGGTGAGTAATGGAAAGGAAATGGCCCAGCGGTGCAATATCATCTCCATGTAGGGAGACGGCTTTACACAGGGAGGATTTAATCCCACTCTTGGTGAGAAGATGCCCCTGGAGCTGGGAAAGGCGGCTAGCTGGGGCTGAGAAACAGCCCGTGGGTGCGGTCAGACTGGAGGAGGGACCGAAAGCCATGGGCAAACAGCACGCCCCGGAACGGGCCACCCAACCCCTCTTCGAACCTAGGCTGAGGCCATCCGCCAAATGAGACGGAGGAGCTGGGTCGTGCTCCCAAGGGAGGTTTGTTCCCCACATGCCTCCGCTGTCTGTCTCTGCTCAGGAAGGGCCGGAGGCTGCAGGCTGGGATTGAGGCGCCTAGGCAGAGCTGTGTGTGGGGTGCCCAAGCCTGGGAGAGCCCAGCACGTTTGCCCCTTTCTCTTCCTGCTGCTTGGGACAATTTCAGGGCCCCAAAGCTACCTCCTCACCCTCGCCCATTGGTACCACTCTAGAAACACAGAAGGGTTAAAACTCGAGGTGCTTTGGATATTCTTGTTCTCCCTGCTGGCCAGAGACCTGCAGCCCCATCACAGAGCCCTGCATGTAGGTATCCGTAAAAAGGGTGCGTGGGGGTGGGAGGCTAGAGGCTCAGGAGATCTGGGTTCAAGTCCCAGCTCTGCTACAGCCTCCCCATGTGACCTTGGGCCAGTCCCTGCATCTCTCAGGGCCTCAGCTTCCCAGCTGTAAACAGGGGATAACGGGCCTGCACTTCTCTGTGGAAGAGCTGGCTCATGCTGCCTCTGCCGCACCTGGCACAGCGATGGACTCTCTGTCCCTCTCCCTGGGGTTCCCTTGCATGGCTAACGGGTGGTGTGCTGGGGGGGGCAAGAGCTTGCCACAAAGACGATGGGCCCCCTCTTTCCTCCATGTCACTGGGGCTTTGCAATGCCTGATCTGCATTACAGACCTGCCAGAGCCGCAGGGCCAGATCCTGGCATCCCGTCCTGATGGGCTCCCTCCCTGAGCTCCTTGCTGGAGTGAGCATGGATTGCTGCAGCACAGGGCCTGCCCCCAACACACACCCAGTCCCATGGCTTGCTTGCGGGCAGCAGGGGGCCTGTGGGTCAGGACTGAGGGGATCAGCAGAGCCATGCCCAGCATCTGGCCGCCCTCTCCCTGCCTCCAGCTGGTGTGCTCCAGATCTCCGGTTCCCGAGCATTACCATTCAGCAGTGGCCTCCCGCTGGGGCTGCGCGTGCCGCACAAAGACGGCAACGTACTTGCTTAAAATCTCCCATTAATCTGTTTTACTGCAGCGCCAATTATTATTTTCTAAATCATTTGCTCTCCAACCTAGGAGAGGAAGTTCAGACAAATCATTCTCCCATCTCAGCATGCGGAGACGCAACTGCCTGCTGCTTTTACAACCCCGTTTGGCCTCAATGCGCCTTGCTTTTCTTTGTTCAGGCTACAAAATGCAGCAATTTTAACCAGCCCGCAGTCCTTCTCCTGCCCACCCCCGCTGCTCCCACACACAGTGGCCATCAGGGGACCCAGCAAGGAGGCCAGGCCATTCCAGGAGCCAGCTCTCTGGGCAGAGAGACACTAAGACCCGGGCATGTAACTGCCCCTTTCGGGGATTCTTGCCCCAGCTCTGCAGCAGCTGGTGCTGTCGGAGATGGGACGCTGGCTGTGTAAACCCACTGAAATCAACAGTTGCTCTGGATTTACACCAGCATCACCCAGAGCAGCCCCCGTGAGCAACCAGCCCTTCTGCAGAGCCACCCTGAGACCAGTGCAGCTGCCCCAGGATTCACAGCCCCCTTCCCACCCAGTGCTACCTGGGGACGGGGGCAGGTGCCTCTCCCCTTGGGGAGCTACAGAAGAGAGAATCGCACAAAGGGGGTGGTGAGATTCCATCGTGCCCACGGGGGTGAGCTGGGCACTGTTTAGTGCCAGGTTATCGCATAAGGGCAGGCTTCTGAGGTTAGGATAAAACACCCTGATCGATCGATCGGTGTCTAGCCCACCAATACCGGCACTGGTTACTCAGTTTGCGTTGCCTTCACCCCTCTCCCAGTGCAGCCTGTTTATCCAGGGGCTGGGCTGGCTCCTTGGCTGGCAACGAAGGGCTGGGAGTGGTAATGGGCACTGCGAGGAGAAGGGGGATTTCAAAGGGCAGAGCTTGTGGGTGCTCACGAGAGGTTCCCAGTGTGCTGCAGCGAGGTGCAGTTTGACATGGTTCTAGGTGTGAACGCAGAGAGCCCCGAAAAGCCCCAATTTCTGGACATCTGCACAGACACCCCCCATATCCATAACCCCCCAGACAGCTGCCCTGTGGCAGGGTTCTTGCACCCGGACTCGCTAGAACACCACTAGCCCCAGCCACAGCAGAAACCTCCCTGCCAGCTGGGTCTCTGTGTCCAGGCTGAAATGAGCCAAGCCAGTTTGTTCCCAGGCCTGCAAGATCTCATCTTGTGGCCACACGTCCCATCCCCTGCAGAGCCCTTTGGGCCAAGCTAATCACTCCCGCTAGGGTGATCAGACAGCAAATGTGATGAGGGTGGGGGGAATAGGAGCCTATATAAGAAAAAGACCCCCAAATCAGGACTGTCCCTATAAAATCGGGACACCTGGTCACCCTAACTCCTGCCCTGGGCATGGCAGGATGGGCCTCCCAGTGCAGCTGGGCTTTGCAGCAATTCAATGGAGCAGAGATTGGGGGTGGCGGGGTGTGTGCGTGTCCCACTGACACAGCAAATCTCCCCAAAGTGGGGGGCCGCCTGCCAACTCTGCCAATGCCCCTCAATTCCGACCCACAGCCCCTGGCTATTCCAGCTGGGGCTCCTCCCTTCCAGCCAGGGCCAGTTCCAGGCACCAGCGAAGGAAGCAGGTGCCTGAGGGCGGCCAATACAAAGGGGCGGCACTTCATCTGCTATTGGGGCGGCACGTCCGCGTCTTCAGTGGGAATTCGGCAGCGGGTCCCTCCGAAGAGGAAGAGAGGGAGTGAAGGACTCAGCACCGAACCGCCGCCGAAGAACGGAGCGGCGTGACTGAGCTGCCGCCGAAGTGCTGCCAATCGGCATTTTTTTTTTTCCTGTCGCTTGGGGCGGCAGAAAACCCGGAGCCTGCCCAGCTTCCGGCTCTGCCAGTGCCCCTCAGTCCTAACCCACAGCTTCTCCCTCACACTTGTTCCAGTCCTGGGCTCGTGTGGGTCAGGTCAGGAAAAACTGCCTGCCCAGCTGTGCTCTTGCCGTGTTTCCGTCTGCCCCTGAGATGGGGAAACATGGGAGGAGACAGAACGTCCAAAGATCAGCCAAACGTCTCCAGAGAAAAGCAGTTTGTGGAGAAATGTCACAGTTTAGTCAATCCAAGGGCAGGTTTAAGAAGTGACTTGATCCCAGGCTGCCAGGGCCTCCCTGGGGAAGGGATTTCTGACAGGGGCTCTTCACTCCAGCTGACAGAGGCTGAACAAGATCCCAGGGCTAGAAGCTGAAACCAGATGAATTCAGACTAGAAATAAGAAGCCAGGAGAATTAATCATCAGAACAACTGAGGCTGGGCTGCAGTGGGTTCTCCATCCCCTGGCCTCTTCACACCAAGGCTGGATCGACACGCTCCATCTCAGCCCAGAGTCCTGGAGGCAGGAATCGCTCGGGGGAGATTCTGCAGAAACTCGGACCAGATGCTCATCATGGACCCTTGCTTCTGACTTTGGAATCCATGGTGACAGCCCAAGGCCAGCAGGGCCAGCGTCACCAACCCAGCCAGGCCCCGTTTGCTCCCCTGGGAGGTCTGTCTAGATGGGAAAGGAGCTGGAATCCAGTCCCAAGCTGCAGTGACAAAAGTGTCCATGTGCCGTTAGTCTGGTGGCCACGAAGTTGGCGGGTCTCAATCCATCTCCTGGCATTAATTGGCTCCCTTGAAAGCAGTGTAAGCAGAGGCTCAGGCACGGATGGACAGGGGTTGGCGTGAGGCTGGCTGCTGGCATTATCCCGGGGGCAGACGTCACCCCTTTCAGATCAGTGCAAACCCAGACTTTACCCAACGCTTCAATTCCACAAGGTGGCTCTTAAAGGGGCATGTGCCAAACCCTGCTTCCATGCACCAGGCCAGACTGCCCCAAGCTTCGGCCCAGGCCCAGATCATTAGCGAGAAGCAGAATCTCCTAGGCTGGAGTTCAGCTTCCCAGCCGAGACAAGAAGCGGCACTAAACTTTTCCCTTCTCTCTGGTTTAAAGAAAAAATAACTTGACATTATCAAGTTCCGAATGTTGCACATTTCTAAATCCTCCCCATTGAAATGCTAATTTTGACTTTCTCTGCTGCCTCAGGAGAGGAAAAGCTTTTCCATCACAAACAATTAACGTCTGACAGGTGGCCTGCTCTGGGGAATTAGGCATCTCCTGGGAAGCCCCAGGGCTCACACCCATTCCCCGCCCTTCCCCCCATGTCTGAGCGCTTTACAATAACCGTTAAGGTTTAGGCTGTCAGGATGGTGCCGCAAACCAGTCATGACTGTCCGGAGAAGCCACAGCAGGGGGAAATGAAAGTTCATGGGGCCAGAGCCCCAGCTGGTGGGACTCACTCATGGAGTCACGGGAGCCGAGCCCATTGGCACCAGCTGATGTGCTGACGCATGGTGGTGAAAGTGGCACAGGTGAAAAAGTTGATTTGCAAAGCCAGCACCTGTCAGTACAGGCCAGGTGACAAAGCCCTGGAGATCCTGCTCGGATGATGTCATGTGTGTACCTCCAAATCTTGCAGTAGGGGAGAGGGGGGAACCTTGTGGGTGGGATTTCCTTGGGCCCAAACAAAGTTAGGATTTTCCTGCCTCCCCTAGATCCTTTGGGTACAACTCAGCTTGGTTGATTTTAGCTCTTAATACAAGAGCACTGGTTTTGGTTTGTCATGTCTGCCTCCAAATCTGTATGCACAGAGCTAGCACCACTCACCCCTTCACAGTGCTGGCTCTCGGGAGCTGCTCCGAATTCAATGATAAGCAGGGATTGAGCTCACAGCCCCCTCCCCCTTGAACTAAAGAAGAACTTCACTAGCAGTACAGGGCCTATGAAACACAGCTAAGCAATTCTATTCCATCCAGCAGCAAGGGGTGGCCCGGGCACATAGGTAGATGACCACAGAAGGAGCCTTGTCTGTAACAATGGCTGGGTTTGGCCCTGAACACACTGAGCTGCGAACTGCACATTACAGGAACCTGGCCCCTGAAAGTCCATGTTTCTAAGCAGTCTCTTGTCGGTCATTCTACAGCCGGCGGGAGTTTTTGAAATGCCCTTTTTTGAGTGAACAATCCTGATTGGTTGAAACCAAACAGTTCCCGGGAGAGGGGCTGGTTTTGATGATTTTCCCATTTCAAAAGTGTCCGTGTCACATTTCTAGATTTTCTAAACGTTACATTAATTTATAGTTAGGTCAAAACTGAACTGAAACGTCTCAATTGACCCGCCCCCCTGGAAATGTTCAGATTTTCAAGTTTTTGAGATTTTGAATTTTTGTCCCATTTCAGGGGAGGATTTTTTTTTTTTTTTAAATCTGGGAAATTCTCATGGAACAGGAAAATCATTTCCCGCCCACATCTCAATACATCTGCTAAATTTGGGTCCAGATTTCCAGCAGGCCAAAGATCAGTGGTTTTAGGTTGCAGCTATTCAGCCTCAATCACACACATCAGTGAATGTGCCCTTCCGATACTTCACTGAGACAGATCACTGCTGTCACCTTCCATCTACAGATGGGGAAACTGAGGCACAGAGCCAGGAAAGGACTTCCCTAAAGTCATCCACTCTGTCTGCAGATTGTGAGCCTCCATCATAAAACCATCCTCCCCCTCACCTAGAAAGGAAGGCATCAATGGTATATTGCAGACCAAGATCTGGTTAAGGTCTAATTCTCCTGGCCAGAAGGATTGTCTGGGAACTAGGCCGAGTGGGACTGAAGGAACCTCCCAGCTGACAGGAGCCCTGGTTTAAGAAGCTGAAGAGCAGCTTTAATGTGCAAATGTGTAAATATTCCAGTAAGCCCTTCCCTGTGTACCCAGCAAGTTGTTTTGGAGAGTGGCTCCCGGCTGAGCAAACACCAGGCCAGCATGGCTGGGGAAACATTTAGTCTTTTATTTAAATATTAAACATGAAAGTTGCTCTTGGGATTGTGAACCTGGCGTGCAAGCGGGCTGGGAAGTGGATTGACGGGGAGCCGGTCTGAGCCCCAGGTCAGATTAACACAGCCTGTATCCCAGGTTGACTGCAAACTCCGACTGGGGACAGGGGACGGTTTCCCAGGCGGGTGGAGACACCCACCTCCTTGCGTTGAGATGGGGCAAACAGGCGGCTGTGCCAGCCAGTGGCTTTTGTGCTTCCACACAAACCATGGGGCCCCTGTCTTCTGAGCCAGAGGTCAAGGGTTGGGGCCAAATTTCAAGTGGACCTGGACCCAGTTTTGGGTGCCCGGGAGGGACTCTGCAGGGATCACCCACCTAGCATGTGGCTGGGAGCAGATGAAAGTTAGTGCTTCAGGCTGAGTTTTCATTGAGGCCCAGAGGAATCATGGGGGTGGGGGGGAGGGAGTTGTTCAAACTCAAGGCACCAGGGAGGGAAGACTCCCTCTCATCCTCTCTCCCAGAAGCCACATCCATGAGTTTGGCACTGACTCCCGCTGACATCAGTTGTTGGCTCCCGAGAGGCCAGTGGGAGGTGGTGATGGACAGCTCTAAAATGCCAGTTTATCCCAACACATTAAATCTTGTTGCCCAGCTCTGGCAGGGCAGGAGGAACCAGCTCCCCCTCCCCGCTCAGCAGCGAGGACCTGCGTCTATAGGGCCTGGGGAAAGGTGACACCGATGGAGTTTCATCATCGGGCCCAAACATAGGTTGCAGGCTGCTGTCCATCCCTGTGGTGTCTGGGCACGTCCCATGTCAAACTGGTGGGAACAGCCAAGTCCCTAGCAGACTCCATGGCATAGCACATTGTGATGCTGCGTCAGCCTCTACTCAGCTGGGTGGGGCTGTGGGGCCAAGGGACCCCTGGGGGAAGGCAATATCTCTGGGGAATCAAGGCATGAGGTGTCAGCTGGGATCATTCACGCTGAGCAGACCCCCCTGCTGTGGGGCTGGAGATGTGCACATGGGGGCCACCCCTGGGTATCCCCTGTGGCACTGGGAGGCAGGAGCCAGCAAGGCCCCACGCACCCGAGTATGCGAGGCCTGGAGCAGAGCAGTCAGGGGGCAGTGGGGAGTTTCCCAGGCCCTGTGAATTGGCAGGTGGGGCAGGGACAGGGGCTTTCAGGGATGGGTTACATTTCCTGCAGGGATCCTGCACCCAGCGGTGGCAGAGGGGCTGCGCCCTTGTCCGTGGTGCTGAAACCACTGAGGATACAGAGCCTGCAGCTGGGCGCTTCCTGGGGCTCGCAGACACCTACCGGGAGGTGGGTCCGATACCCTCCCCACACACAGGCCGTGCAACCCACACCCCCGTGCCCTTCTCATGGGGGGTGGCTCTGAGCTCCTGGATCTGTTGTAAATAAGGAGTGAGTCAGCACTGCTACACTGGTGTCAAGCCAGAGCATATTGTGTACAACCCCCCCATGACCCAGCAAACACATATTACAGCCCTGCCCCACAGCATTCCCCATGTGTGTACAACCCTGCCCACCCATAGCCCAACAAACACGTCACAGCTCCTCCCCCAGAGCACCCCCAATTGTGTACAATTCCCCCATAGCCCAGCAAACACATATCACAGCCCTGCCCCCTGCACTCCCCATGTGTGTACAACCCCCCAAACCCTGCACACCCATAGCCCAGCAAACATGTCACAGCCCCACCCCCAGAGCACCCCCATGTGTGTACAACACCCCCTGCCCCACGGCCCAGCAAACACATATCACAGCCCTGCCCCCAGTGCACCTCCAATTGTGTACAATCTCGCCCCATGGCCTAGCAAACACATCACAGCCCTGCCCCCACAGTACCCTCCCTTTGTGAACACACACAATGCAGAGCCAAACACACATCCCAGCCAACTCCCTCCACACCCCCACACCCAGCACCTCAATGAGCTGACACAACACAGCCAGACAACCAGCCCCCGCCGGCAGGGCAGGTCCCCAGCCAGCTACAATTAATAAGGGCTCGAGTGGGAGTGGGGGCTGGACCGTGGCTGCGTCCCGCCCTCCCAGCCCTCCAAAAACGGGCTGAGTTCCCTTCAGGGCAGCTCAGGCGCTCGGCATCATTACAAACAAGCCACAGTTCTGCACCGCCCGGCGCTGGCGTCTCGGCTACAAGCAGCCGCAGACACAAAGCCGACAGCCCCAACAGAGGGAAAATTGCTTCAGTTCTGACACATTCTGAAGTAATAAAAAGGAGACGACGGGAAATAAACTGCTAATAAGTCACCGAGACTCACCTGGGAGCCAGAGCCGGCTCTGGCTGCTGCAGTGTGGAGAAAGGCCGCAGAGCCTGGGACGGGGCTGTCCCTACCCGGGTGCTCCGGGGAAGGAAGCCAGATGCTACTCAAGGAGACCAGTGCGAGTTTCAGGGCTGCCCCCCAACCTGCAGGCTGACAGCCCAGGACAGAGAGGCCTGGCTGCTTATTGGGGTGTGGGCAAAACACCCATCCAGGGCTGGGGTTTGTGCTGTGTCTGGCCTTTATCTCTGGGCCGGTGGAGCAGCAGGGCAGCCGTGCACCTTGTGGTGATGGGCTGTGTGTTCTGCTCCTCGTCGGGCCCTTCGTTAGCACCCTGCCAGGCCTCCCTCTCTGACGTGTAACCGTCGCTGGGCCCATTCCCTCTGAGCCCCATTTCACCCTCCTCTCAGATTGCAAAGTCCCTGCGGCAGGGACCCTGTCTGCATGTGCACGAACAGCGCCAAGCACACCAGGGACACTGTTCTGCCGGAGCCTTTGGGTGCTCCTGGACTATCAATCATCTCCCCCAATGAAACCATGCTGAGAGTGTCCTGCCTGGGTCCCCCGGCTCCGGCCTTTCCCCAGCCTGGATTTGCTTAAAACCTTCGTGCTAAACCTTGGAGGAAAGGGCCCAGCCCGCCAGGGCTGTTCCACCACGGACACTGGGAGTGGGGAGGATCAAAGGTCTGTCGGTCCCCTCCCCCATCTCCTGCATTGCTGCTGGGGGGTGGGTTTTCACCAGTCATAAACTGTTGCTGTAAGCCCCTGAGGGCAAGGAGATAGGGTGGGGTGGGCGGCACGGCTCTGGGCTCAGCAATGGGTTTGGAGTTCAGTCTCCTAAGCAAAGGGGTGTTTTAACTCCCACCCCCAGAGGGGAATGTGCCCCATCTCACCTGCCTCTAGAGTCCAGGCTCCGTCCCACCACCCACAGACTAGCTCACCTGCAGGAAGTGGTTGGGGCCTACGTCTCAGAAAGTTACCCTAGGAACTTAACCCTAGCAGAGGGGGATACACGGGCTGGGAGACAGGTGGGCCCAGGCAGAGGGGGATACACGGGCTGGGAGACAGGTGGGCAGACAGACATATCAGGATCGAGGGATGGGGTTGGAGATTGGTTGGATGGATGGACACAGGGATGGGGGTCCATGGGGATGGCTGGATAGGTAGGCAGGGAACCAGGCCTGGATTCTGAGCACTTTGCTACCTGTCTGCCCCCCATCTGGCGGGGAGGGGGCTTGTTCAGTGACAGGAACATCCTGGAGAGATGTGGCACTAAACAGCACACGGCCCTGGGGTGGCCAGGGCAGGAACATTAATGGCCATCGGCCTCCACTGGAGACCCGCAGACAAGGGGGGCTGAACAGGTGAACACGCACAAATCTGCTTCCTTCACAGCTGAGCTGACATTTTAAAGTGGGATCCTGTTTCAGCTCCCTTCCTCCATGCACCCAATTCCCCACTCTGATCACACACCCTGGTCAGGAACAGCAGCTAGCTGTCCCCGGGCATGGCCTGGTTTTCCCCTTGTACCTCGGGGTGAAATTCCATTCCCCCAGCTCCTGTCCCAAATTCCGGGTTGCCCAGTGTGGGTCCTTCTCCAATAGAGTGTGATGGTCTTTGTGTGGGTGGGTGGGTGCTGATGCAGAAACTCTTCTGTCCTCTCCTGGATGCAAGCAGAACTGCCCAGCTGTGAACCATAGGCCCTATATTGTTCATTGGGGAGGAGTCTCCTCATAGCTTATGCAGTGGGGGCCTGCGCTTTAGGTTCTGAGCTCCAGCGCCACCTGCACACCCAACAACCAGCGCATATGTGGCCAGGGCATGTCAACCCCCTTTGCTGCTGCTCGGTACGGCTGATGGGGAGCACCCCATTCACTGGGATCACGAGGCTCCAGCCCCATCCTGGCTACAGGGAGGACCTACCCCCCTGTGCTTGGAGATGCAGCAGCCAGGCGTGTTTCGCTTTCACAGGCAAAGGCAGATGTAAGGCAGATCCTCCCTCCACCCAGAGGAGGAGGCAGGAGCTGGAGCCTGGCAGCAGTTGAGGCCAGGGGGCCGCAGTAAAATGCTTCGCTGTTCAATGTTAACTAATGCGCCCGCTCAGCTGTGCCATCGTCCCCCTGACATCAGCATTTCTGCAGGTTTCACTGAAGCAGCAGAGGGAAGATCAAGCAGCCCCAGGGGATAGGGGTGAAGAAACTGCCTCCAAGATCCAGTCAGGCTCTGAACTGGAGTCAGGAGCTGGGGGGGGGGGGCGTATTTTGTGGGGATGGGGGAGACAGGGATCTGCCAAATGCTCAGTGTAAATGGGCTCTGCCCTACTGAAGCCTCTGCCCCTCCCCAGCCAGGGCACGGCCTTGTCCCCAGGGGTTTGCATTACAATTTTGCTAAATGATGCAGCTTCTCCCTCCCCTCTGTCCCTGGGAACAGGCCTGCTAACCGGCTTTGGGGCCGGGGGGCCCGCGGCAATGGATACACCTGAGCCAGGAATTTTGTGAAATTGATTCCGAGCCAGAGGCGCAGCTCAGCAGGGAGCTGAAATGGCCTGGGCTCCCCTCCCCGTGAGTCCAGCGAGGGTCCCAAACCACAGCCCTGGGCTCGTCTGTCCAGGCGTTCCCCAGCTCTCCTCCCCGGAGCAGGCGTCAATTCACAGCCAAGAAAGGCAAAGACCAAACCCAAGGAGGGACGTCCTGTTTTCACTGGCTTGTAACTAAGCTCAGCCCAGGCGGGACTGCAAGGCCCGGCCCAGCTTGGCTGCAACCTGCTAGGGGAGCCCAGACAGTGCTAAAGCAGCTGCAACCAGGCAAAGTCCATTCCAAGGTCAGAGGAAAAGGTCACTGCAGCTACTGTCCTTCCCAGCTCCCCTGCCCCCAGAAGACTGGATCCCTCGACAAGCAGCTGCCTGATCTGATTCCTTAGGGGAAATCAGTGAAGATCAAGTGAGGTCCTGGGCTGGTCCCAGGGGAGAGCACAGGAGCAGGGGGCTGTCCACTCTTGTGGCGTAGTTGGCTCAGGGCGCTGGGGATGAGATACGGCACCCCAGGTCACTCGCTGGGAGGCAGCTCAGAATCATTCCTGGAAATCAGAGGGGAGGGAGCAGGGGGGAGCTTCCCCTTCTCTCCTTGGCCTGGGGAGCAGCCCCCAAAGTGAGTGTGAGCTCATCTCCATCTCATAGCCTTTGGGTGGAATGAGTCAGTGGATCTCAGTCCAGCCCCAGGTGTCCATTCATGGACTGTCTTCCTCCCCAGCCCTGCAACCCAGCAGGGTCAGAGGGGTCAAGCACTGGGCATATCACAAGGAACCCACCCCCCATCCCCACACCAGAAGGGGTCCCTCCAGGGCAGGGCTGAGGCCCAGAAGTGGGAGCAGCTGGCTCTGCCTGGTGGATAAACAGAGCATTTCAAGAGTGTAAACCTGGAACTTCTCACCAGCAATACATTCACTTAGGTCTTTTTATTTTAACATGCCTTTAATTGGGAGAGCATGTGGACCAGCTCCTCCCCCCCTCCTCGATGTACTTAGCTCTGAGCAACAGCGAGAATATTGTTAGATCCCTATCGACCCTCCGGCCAACGAGCTGGCTTCATATTTCCGCCAAGTGCAGACAGCTCATTAATTATTGAGATTTCTCATGCTCCCTCCCTCCCCATCTCTCCTTGATCCACTAACCTGCAATCAAAACCCCAACCAGCCCAACACAGAAATACTAAGGACTGATCCTAACCAATCTGATCTCTGTGGAGCAAACACCAAGGCTGAAAAGGGTAACAGAGATGTGCAAAAGGGTGGGTATTGCAAGGTTCTAGCCTGAGAGATAAAGGGTTCTAGGTTTGGCTATAGCAGGTTGGAGTAAGGTGACCTAGAACCCAGATGTCTGGGGAAAGTAATGAGCTAGGCTGATCTACAGCAAATGGTGGGATAATCTAGAATCTGGACAGCTAGGAGAGAAGGAGTTCTAGATTTGAAGATGAGAAGTGGGATAGGAAAACCCAGAACCTGAATGTCTGGAAAAGAAGAGGTTCTGGGTTAGGCAACAGCAGAGGTCATGAAACAGAACACAGATGGTAGGTAGAGAAAGCCTTCTAGATCTTGTTATGGCAGGTGGCAGGGCTACTTAGAATACATAAGAACAGCCATACTAGGTCAGACCAATGGTCCATCTAGCCCAGTATCCTGCCTTCCAACACTGGCCACAGCTAGATGCTTCAGAAGGAATGAACAGAACAAGGCAATTTATCAAGTGATCCATCATCCCCTGTCATCCAGTCCCAGCTTCTGGCATTGACAAGTTTAAGGATACCTGGAGCACAGACTTACATTCCTGACTATCTTGGCTAACAGCCATTGCTGGACCTGTCCTCCATGAACTCAGCTAATTCCTTTTTGAACCCAGTCATGCTTTTGGCCTCCAGAACATCCCCTGGCAACAAGTTCCACAGGTTGACTGTGCATTGTGTGAAGAAATACTTCCATTGTTTCGTTTTAAACCTGTTGTCTATTAATTTCATTGGGTGACCACCGGTTCTTATGTTATGTGAGGAGGTAAATAACGCTTCCTTATTCACTGTCTCCACACCAGCCATTGACCTCTATCACCTCCCCTCTTAGCTGTCTCTTTTCTAAGCTGAATTCTCCTAGTCTTTTAAATCTCTCTTTATAAGGAAGCTGTTCCGTATCCTTCCTCATCTTCTTGCTCTTCTCTGTATTCCTTCCAGTTCTAATGCATCTTTTTGAGGTGGGGCGATCGGAACTGCGTGCAGTATTAAAGGCGTGGCTGTATCATGGATTTATACTGTGGCATTATGCTATCTTTTGTCTTATGATCAATCCCTTTCCAAATGGTTGCTGACGTTCTGTTAGATTTTTTTTGCCTGACACTTCACAGCGAGCAGATGTTTGCAGAGAATTATCCACAGTGACTCCCAGATCTCTTTCTTGAATGGTAAAAACTAATTTAGACCCCATCATTTGTATGTACAGTTGGGATTCTGTTTTTCAATGTGCATTACTTTGCATTTATCAACACTGAATTTCATCTGCCATTTTCTTGCCCAGAAACCCAGTTTTGTGAGATCCCTTTGTAACTCTTCACAGCCAGCTTTGACCTTAATTATGTTGAGTAATTTTGTATCATCTGCAGACTTTGCCACCTCCCTGTTTACCCCTTTCCCCAGATCATTTATCTAGGTGTCTGACGGAGGCATACAGAATTCTGCTTCCACCAGGAGTTGGCTTCTCTTTACAAAAGGACCTGGGTCTCTGAATAGAATGCCATTGTCCCCGCTAAGGCAGAGATTACACAGAGCAGGCTTGAAAGAGACCCACTTCCCTTTCATGCCTTTTCATTGTTGTTTCTTTTTAACTTTTTTGGTACGGCACTTCGCACCTCAAAAGGCTCCCAAAAAGCACCTCACCGCAGAAAGAAGAATGAGCAAAGGGTGGCCTGGATTGTTTGGCTTGGATGCTGGCTAATTTCACTTCACTCTGACCTGAAATTCTAGGGAGAAAGATATTCCTGGATGAAGCAGGACGGAGGAGGCCAGGAGAAGCTGCTTCTCCCGCTTCATTTTCCCCGACCCCCACCCCGCAATGCCTCTGTGCAAGGTTAAATTGACGTAACGCTGCTAAATTCAACCTAAACTTGTAGAGTAGACCAGAGCTTAGTCTCACAAGAAGGATCATTGTGCACATCTCACGTGTGCACAAAGTCACGCTCACCATCTCAGCCTGAACTTTACATGATGCCTCTGATTAAACGTCCCCTATGCTTATGGACTCGTCTCTCCCTCTAGTGGTTAGAGGTCTCTAATGCAAGGGAAGTGCTGCTGCTAGCTACTGCTACTTGTTCCTCAACAGGGTGGTGGAGCAGCTGTCTCCTGTGACCCAAAGGTGGGGGGTTTGCATCGCTCCTCACTCTTACACTGACAGCTGTGTGGCCTTTCCTGGGCATATCTTTCTGGGTGAGGAAGAAAGAGGTCATTTGGGCCGCCCTTTGCAGGGCAGGAGAATGCTGCTGGAGGTGGGAACCACCTCACCAGTTTATTTGCCACCATTTAGATCTTTAATTTAAGCCTTGTGACTCAGCAGGGGGCAAACTGCCTGTTGAATCAGCACTGAAACAATCCCCTGCTCGACACTAGGAGGCGCTGTGTAGCAGGACAGTCTTGCTGTGGGAGCATATGTCTCTGAGAATCAACAGTGGACCAATTCCCTGGTGTACTCCCCTCCGTGTGCATGGCTTAAACCCAGCAATGTTAGATAGCCGAGTCTCGGCAGGCGATCCGAGTGAGCCGTCATTGGAGGTTTTGAAGAGCAGGTTGGACAAACACCTGTCAGAATGGTCTAGATAACACTTAGCCCTACCCTGAATGCTGGGGTCTGGACTAGATGACCTCTCGAGGTCCCTTCCAGTCCTACGATTCTATTACTTCATGTTATGTGGTGTGAACGGCAGAGATACCAGTGGGACAGGCTCGTCTGGGACACGGCTTGATGAGATATTCCAGAGTGTAAAGTCTGTTTCTGCAGTCACAGGTAGGATTGTGTCTCGGAGGCAAGCACAGATCTGCCATCCGTGGGGTCAGTGCGGGCTGGGATGGGGGTGTTAATTAGCCAGCTGAGATTTACAACAGAAGCCACTCATGGTCATTAGGGTCCTCTCCCTTTGCCCCAGCGACCCATGTGTGGGCAAATAATTAAGAAGAGCAGTGTAATTAATTAATAATAGCTGTGATCACCCTCAGAGCTAATGTTAAGGATATTAAACTAAACTGAACTGAACAAAATCAAACAAGAAAGGAGCGGTTGCAAATAAAACAAAGCAGATTATTTCCCCCTCCTCTAAGCAAAGAAATGCAATTACAAGGCAGCTTGTCATGGCATAACAGTGTTAGCTAAAAAACAAAAAAATAAACCCCCAATCCCTGAAACGCCTGCTGTCTGGGCCCTTGTGTAATAGACAATATTTCACTCATCCGGCAGCTTTTTGCAATTAGGGAGACATTTGTAGGCAGTTGTTTGGCACACGATGCATAAATACATGCCATTATTTCCACTACTCGGAAAAGACAGGGCTCGGCTGCTAAACACGCCTCTTCCGCGCATGGGAATCTCATCCCTTTTTCACACGGGACCAACCCTCAGGCCACCGTCTGCCTATTAAAATCGGGATAAACACCAGATTATATTGATTTAAAAAAATACCCACAAAGCCCACCTCTCCCCCCAGCAGCAGTGAACATTTTCACATCTGCCACTGGCTGTCGCCTCATGAATAATTCATCCGTCTCATGAATATGCAACGCTTGGGCCCTGTGATTAGCTTCAGATGAAACATAGCTTCATTCCTCATAGGCGATTGGATGCTGGGACATCCCTGGTAGTTCTCCTGGCATTTCCCCCTCTGAACCACCCAGTTCCAAACCCCAGAGCCACATGAGAGTGGCCAGAAGGAATTCATTGCCCTACTGAACTTGGAGAAGTTCTCCTGGTGCTGATGCCTCAGCCATGAGGCCATTGGGGGCAGAGGCAATGCACCTCAGTCCGGATCAGCAGCACTCCCTGCTATACCAGCCCTGGACTCTCCCACGCCACCCACACACCGAGCTCTGCCAATGCCCTTCAGTCTGACCCTCAGCCCCATGGCTGCTCCAGCACAGAGCCTCTCCCAAACAGGAGAAGGGCTGGGATGAGACCTGACCAACTCAGTTCATGAAATGAAACGTTTCCCGTCTCTCTGTGGGGACCGCCCTCCAACAGGCCCACTTTATCTCTGGGGGAGACCAGCGACTCCCAGATGCCCCAGGAGTCGTCTCCGGCTCCCATTTACGGGCTGGGGAAGGTTGTAATGCTGGTATGCAGAGCCTGACTACAGCTGGAATTAAAAATTCCAGGCCTTAATCGAAGGGGAGGAAATCTCTGGAATCCAGAATTCAGGCTGAAGAGCCGTGCAGGTGGCTTAGGTATCACCTTGGGGCGAAATCTTGGCAGGACACTCCCAGGAGCCCCATACTGGATCCCTTTTATTTGCTCCTTGCCCTGCACTGTGACTCAGAGCTCAGTGCTGGGCGAAGGGGGCACCAGCTGACTTTTCTCAGCCAAACAGCCTGGTCTGGAGTAAATTTCACCACCCACGTTGCCCATCCACCCTGAGGGGTTGGGGGGAACGACCTGCTGCATTTCAGACAGGAATGGTATAAGGAATGCTCCCGTCCAAATGGGAACCACTGCGGGGCAGTCCTAGGACTTGTGCTGTGCAGCAGGGGAGCCCGTGACCACAGTCCCCCCTTCTGGCCTGGGAATCTATGCGCTTCCCTTTGGTCGGTCACTGGACTGGGTGGTAAAACAGCTCTGCCACTGACCTCCTGTGTGACTTTCGTTGAACGCCCCCATCCACGTGCCTCAGTTTCTCCTCCAGCCTTTTGTCTGTCTTGTCTATTGAGATGTAAGATCCCTGGGGTCGGCACTGTCTGACCACATGGTGTCTAGCTCAGTGAGGGCCTGATCTCATCTCAGCCTCTAGGTGCTCCTGGAACCTACATAATTAATGGTGTAACTCAGCCTGCGATGGAGCTGCTCCACTGTAGACCAAGCAACTGGCCCATTGCTGAGGTTGGGTTAACAGGGACGCATCTGCCCCAAAGAACTTTAAAGTGGGACTGGAGATTATTCTGTATCAGGACTAGCCCTCCGCCGACCAAGGGGGCTCTGACTCCTTCCCTGCTCCCGCCAGGTACCTCGGTTCTGGAGAGCTACTGACAAACAAGGGGGATTGTAGAGTCAGAGCGAAACCAGTGATTGAGCTGGCTGGGGACTGTGTCCCAAGGGAAGGAGCGGGAGCACCCATGTTTGGCACGTTTGCAGGGAGACATCCTGGACTGCCTGGGAAATGGGTCTGACAGGTCACTTCCACCTCTCTGGCCAGGGGCAGCTCTATGTATTTTGCTGCCCCAAGCGCGGCAGTCAGGCAGCTTTCGGCAGCTTGCCTGAGGGAGGTCTGTCGGTCCCGCGCCTTCGGCGTACCCGCCGCCAAATTGCCACTGAAGCCACGGGACCGGTGGACCTCCTGCAGGTATGTCCCCGTAGGCAGCCTGACTGCCGCCCTCATGGTGATCGGCAGGCCGCCCTCCCGCGGCTTGCTGCGCTGGTGCCTGGAGCCGCCCCTATCTCTGGCACCAGGACACATGGCCACCTAAGACCTTAGGGACAGCTGGATGCACCATGTGGTTGCTGTGGCCCTGGGACCCAAGAATCAGCGAGGTCCATTCATGCTGCCAAGTGCCTCTGGGATTGACCAGCCCTGCCTGCTGCTTTTGCATCTCTGTGCACAGGGCCCTGCTGCTTATAGCTCACCTGGGCTGCAGGTTTCCTGGCACACTTCATCGAACGGCCAGAAAGCCCCACCCCCATGCTCCCAAACCAGCTCGGCTTGTTCCCAGGAGGTGGCAGGGTGGGGGGCTGCCTCCTTCCTCAGCCGGGCCAGTCAATGATTGGGAGGTGGCAAGAAGAGTGTGCTACTTCACAGACTGACCAGCTTGGGGAGCTGCTGGAGAGGGTGTCATTCATGCTGGGCTTCCCGCCGCCCCCCATTGGATGTGCTCTGCAATCTGAGGCGTCAACCAATTTTATAGAGGAGGGGTTGAGCCAAGTGGTGCAGATCTCTCCCCAAAAGGACCCTGCACAGCTGCTGCCTTGCACAACAGGAAGATGGCAGTTAGAGACCAAACAGACATCTTAGCTCACTGGCAGGATACAAGCCCGTGAGAAGATGCATCTCCCAGCACCCACCTCCAGTAACAAACTTGCTTCTGCCTTCCAGGGAGGGGGTGGAGTTTTGCTTCCACCCATATGTCGATATCAACCAGCGAAGGACAAGAATCAGAAAGACAGAAATCCACACGCAAATTCCAGCTCTTCCTTTTCTACCTCCTCTGCCCACCATCCACAACAAAAGGATTTTGCAAAACTTGCTATCCCCGTATCTCTCAGGCAATGAGAGATTTTTCCCCTCCACCCTCCCCTCTGCTAGAATAAATTAGCACCTCAGAAAGCTGCGATCTTGTCCAATATGGGCCCTTTAATAGGTGCGATTTTTATTGGGCATGCAATCTGCATCCTTTATTTCAGAATAGTATTTATTCTTTTTATTTTGCTTTTTCTATCGCATGGCAGGAGCTACACAGGAACAAAATAAATGAACAGAACAATAATGTTAAAAACCCACTTTCAGCCTGAGTTATTTTCCTCCTGTTAAACAAACATGCACCGAATCCCCCAATACACACACACACTAAACACAAGCTCATCCAAACAGCAAAACAAGTATCTCCCCTTGAACTGCCATTGATCCCATGAGGGGCTGTTGCAGGTAGCAATGCCCTCAAGCTGGCATGCACAACGGCAGGTGCAAAGAGGAGCTTTCAGAAGGACACAGATCCCCATTGCTAGCCTGCAAATACTCTGCACTGGGAAAATGTGTTAGCAAATGAACCAAGACTCTTAGCGAAGTTAGCAAAGGTTTAGTCATTTCTATGGTTTCTTTTCTTTCTTTGAAAGCACTGCAATTAAATCCAGCCCAATTAATCCCCTAGAGAGCTGGCTGCCCCTTCTTGTGCCTACTGGGAAGGCATAGCCAAAAGTCTCTGAGTTTCCGGCCTGGACTGCCACTGCTGTCTCTGTTTAGGTATTCTGCAATGGAAAACCAGCCTTGACTCTTGGCACTTTGATATACGCAACCCTGATCTCGCTGTGCCTTGCGTATTGAAATTCCAGGCTGTGTCCTGGTTTGTTCTAGGCAATCTGCTCCAGCAAGACATCACAACCACCACCTCACACCCTACGTTCTAGGCAATCTGCTCCAGCAAGGCACGACACCACAACCACCACCTCACACTCTACGTTCTAGGCAATCTGCTCCAGCAAGGCACGACATCACATCCACCGCCTCACACCCATCATCGACTAATCTCAAAGCAGGAAACGTGACGGGGCTTCAGCTTTGCCCATAAGACAATGTGGGGGGCGAGCTGCAATGCTCTTGGCGCTGAAAGTTTTGATTTCTTTTAAATAAACAATTACACTGCCACAAACGCCAGCTCCCAGCATCTGGAGAACAGGGGGACCTGAGACCATCCATGCTGGGTCAGACCAATAGCCCATCCAGCCCCGTGTTTCTGTCTCTGACAGTGGCCACAGCCAAGCGCTCCAGTGGGAATGAACAGAACAGGGCAGTTATGGGGTGATCCATCCCCCCCTCCTTGAATCTCGTAACAAAGGCCGTGGAGACGAGGCTATAGATGGAAGCTGATGCTGTCTCTGTGTTGGATTACCTACCTCCGAGCTACTTCCAGCAGACTGAGAAGGAGGGGGAATTACTCCGAGGCAGAGCCACTGATCTTCACAACATCATTTGACATCCCCCCCTCCGAATTGCTTTGGTATTGCATTATCGCCTGGTCCACCCCCCCTCCCCCATTTGCAAGGCTGGAGCGTGATTTAACAGGGTATAATCCTCTATAATAGAAATGATATTTCTCCCATCCTGCCATCCCTGGTATCAGTGCCTGCTCCTGCCTCATCAAGCCCCCTCAACACACTCCCTTCACTGAAATTTTAGTTTCAGCATTTTCCTGCTAACAAGAATAAATAATTCAGCATCTCTCCACCTGTCTCATTAGCACCCATCTCTCTCCTCCTTCCACCACTTTATCTTATCTTCCAGCCTCCCGGCTCTGAATCTAGTTACCTGAGACTTATTTTGATTCCGTTGGAGACTCTTGTCTCTCACCAATAATTTCAGAGCCTGAGGGTTGTGTCGGGAGGGAGGGGGGCTCATCTGCCACCTTTCCTTCTAGTTCCCCCCCTTTCTCTCTCACCGTGCGCGTGTTTCACACTCACATAAAAGGGGCTCATTTGGAACCAACCCATGAGGCTCCAGTCCACTCTTCCGCCAGCAGAGCTAACATTTTGCCAACCTCCGTTGAACTCCCTGCAATCTCTGTCCCACTGGGCTTGCTGGATCTCCCACCAAGTCAAGCTCACATACCGCCTCTTAACATGCTGGGAGGCTGCAAAACAACATGCCCAGCGCCTTTGGTCGCCACAACACATTCATTAAAAAAGAGCAACCCCCTAAATCCATTGCAACCAGGGACAACCCTGCTTTGTTCTGATGAGATGGTCAGTTACCAGGCAATGAGCAATAGCCATAACATATCATGCAAACAACCCCTGTATCAACTTTATTAAAGGGGGGGGAGCAAAGGGGAGGTAAGGGGAGATTTCCCCCTTCTTAAAAATCTGTGCAGCAGCCAGTTGTTCTGCAAAGAAAAGTCAGCCATGCACGCGCCAGACACTGCCCCTCCGGAGATGCCTGGAAGTAAACGCAAGGGGGTTGGGCGGGGGGGCATTGAAGCAGGTTCCCAAAGGTGCCTGGGAAGTGCTGGGACTTTGGGGTGGGAGAGGCAGCTGCGGGGCAGGACTAAGCGATGCCAGCCCGGGCGAGCCGAGAAGTTTGGGCTTTCAATGCGATGGGGGGGAGAGCCACGTACCTGCTGCAGGGGGGGCGCCGCCGCTCGCTCCAGGGTCTGCAGGAATCTCCCCCGTGCCGCCCGGGGAGCAGGTGCGCGGTCAGCGCCGGCTGGGCAGAGCCCGCATCTCCGAGCGCAGGCGGGCGAGGGGCTGGGAAGGACGGGGGAGGGACCGGGGGCTACCCCAGGAGGGGGCAGGGCTCCCGCAGTGGGCTGGGGGGCAGAGCCAATCCCGGCTCATCCGAGGCAGCAGGGTGGGAACAAAGGGGGCGCCGAGCCGAGCGCGCCGCTTGCTGCTGCTGCTGCTGCTGGGCCCCGGGGTGCTCGCGCCCCCGCCCGCAGCCATGGGCCGCGAGCCCCCTGCCCGGTCCCCGCCGGCTGCCCGGAGCCGCCGGGCAAAGATGCTCAATGGCTCTTTCCAGGGGAGGGCGTGTGTCCGTGCTGCGCATGCGTCGCTGGCTCTCCCTCCTCACCCCCCCCAAACTCCTGGCCGTGCCAACACCGCACCCCCCAAATCACCCACGCGGAACCGGGGCGCAGCCTCCCCTCAGGAACTTTAGCAAAACTTTCCCAGATTATTAGGGGGCTGGTTAGATCCGGGGGGTGTTGGGAGCTGCATATTTATATGGATTCTGTTTTGTTTTGCTCTTTGGGGGATGCAGAATCTAAGAAGTGACCCCCCTCGCCCCTGCTGCTGCCCCTGCCCCTGCCCTGCTGGCAAGATCCGCTCAGCTGCCTTAGCCAGCTTTAAAGTTTGCAAACAACCTGACCAGCAAGAAAACAAAATAGACTCCAATTCTGCAGGCTCAGACAGCTCTGGTGTAGGGTGCCCGCTGGGCTGTGGAGCAGGGGTCAGAGGGTGGTGCTGATAAATAAATAGCGTGGCAATTTCTAGTGCTTTGAATTTAGGGAGCAACTGGGAGGCCGAGATCTAAGAGCTGATGGCAGGACAGTCATTGGCAGAGCAGGTGGAAGGACAAAGTCCTAGGGTTGCCTTGGGTTTATTTGCATTTTTAATACCACCCAGTTGGTGCACAGCTGTTGTTCATTTTTTATATTTCGGTAGCTTCAGGGACTCCCCCTCCCCCTGCCAAGATCAGGAACCCAACTATGCCAGCCGTGCCCAGACACAGTGCGAGACAGGCCCTGCCCCAGAGAGCTCACAGTCTGAAGAGACAAGAGAGCCAAAGGAAGGATCTTGATCCCCATTTTACAGATGGGGAAACTGAGGCCCAGACTGATCACATGACCTGCCCAAGAGTCCAGCTTGGCCATAGTTAAGCACAGGAAAGCAGCTAGTGTTTAAATGTAAAAATAATAATGAAAAAAATCCAGGAAGGTGACAAGAATGGGTAAAGGTCAAGAAATGAAGGTGAAGAGCTGGAGTTAAGATGATACAAGTGAAAAACAGTTGGCAGCAGTAGGGAGCAGGGATCCACTGCCAACCCCGTTGTGTGTTTGCCTGCCCCTTGCCCAGACCTCCCTCCAGTGCAAAGGGAATGGCGAACTCGACCATGCTGATTTCCAGGGTAAAGGACCCTACACTGGGCAATGGAGAACCGGGTGTCTGGTATTCAGCACGGCAGCCAGGACTCCTGGGTTGTAGTCCTGGCTCTGCCGCTGCCTCTCTGTGCGACACTGGGCCATCTGGAAAATGGGGTCTTTTGCTCAGCAGGCGGTTGAGGAAATTACACCTGAAGAGCTGTCAATCACTCGGCAACCGCCCATGAAACACCAAAATGGGGACCCAGCCATTGTAGCAGGAACCAGTGGGTGAGTGCGGCTTTGAGGTGAAAGTTACATCTCCAAGTGGGAAGATCCTGCAGCATTCCATGGAGATCATTAAACCAATTGTGGCCTATCAACACTATAGATGTGAATGGAGAATGGGGGCTTTTCTGCAGTTCTTTGGCAGCAGCCTATGGAATTCTATAGCAGGGACAGAATTGTCTATTCACCTCTATAGGAGAGGCTGAGGAAACCCAACAGAAATGTTCTCCTTTCCTGTTCCGATGCATAGGACGTTTCCATAAGAGCCAGGCTCCACTTCCTGCCTTTTGTGAGTCGCTGTCACAGGCCTAATATTATTTAAGCACAGAGCCCTTCTGTTCCCCCTCTGCAGTGTGAGTGCAGCTGCAGGGGGCTCAACTCCTCCTGAGGTCCCCAGGCAATGGGGAAAGGGGCAGAGAGGTTAACTGACTTGCTCAAAATCACACACTGAGTGAGAACTGAGAAGAGAACCCAGGAGTCCTGACCCTTATTCCTCTTTCTCTAACCACTTACCCTCACACCCCTCGCAGAGCCCGGACTCCACGGTCCCCCTGCTCTAACCCACTCGACCCCACTCCCTGGGCTACAGGTCTGCACCTCCAACCCCTGCCCAGTTTCCTGCTCTGACCATTCGATCACACTCACACCTAGAGGCAGCAATAGAATCCAGGAGTCCCGAGTCCCAGTCCCCGGCACTAACCACTACATCCCGCTGTCTCCTGGAACCAAGGATAGAGGCCTGGAGCTTTGATCTCCACCAAGTACTTTGCTCTCCCTACTAGACCCAGCTCCCTCCCAGGGCTGAGAGCCAAAATCAGGAGTCCTGCCTCCCCGTTCGCCTGGGAACAGCCTATGTGATTTCAGCACCATCCACTCCAAGCCCAAGATTTATCCTGGGCCGGTACAAACCACTGAGCTGAGCCCTGCCCCCACCAGCCCCCGGCTCCTCTATCTGTGTCGAGCATTTTCCAACCTTTGAAGGACTTTGGGGGAACAGAAATCATCTGCCCTTTGACAGCCATGCTCTGTCTTTTCTCCAACAGGGAAATAACAAGGTGTTCGAGCCAAAGTAGGTCATTTTTTTAAGTGTAACTTCTGACTTGCCAGATAAATCCCTGACAGACAGACAGACACACGCACGGAAGGAGAGACGCACAGACAGATTCAGAAATTAACTCGCGCCCAGACATTCGCCTCCTCGCTAGCCGTATTATTGCTTTCCCCTTTGTTCTTGGCGCTCTCCATTCAAACTCTTTCCCTTCCCTTTTCTTTGTTTTTCTAAGCTGCAGATGAAAAGCCAGAGGCTACGATACAGTCTCTGATCTGCACAATGGATCAGACATGAGTGTGTGTGGGAGGAAGAGGGGGTTGTATTAGTTAATTTACTAAAACATGCTGCTTCCCCTTATCTCCGTGATGTGCATTGCTCTATGTGTGTGCACACTTGTGTTCTCCTGTCTCCACTGGGGTTTTCCACCAGCGCAGATACTGCTTTGGGAAATGACAAACCCTCACTCAGCTGGGGCTAACACGGGGGCAGGCTGGGGGGGGGGGGGTCATACATGCAGAGGCAGCTCCTGCTGCTCTAAGACCTGAGAAAAATCAGGTAAAATGTCAAGCCATGTTCATGTTTATTTACGGCTGGGAGCACAGCTGGAAGGAACTGGGGGGCGCACTGGGCAGTGGGCGATTCTGAACCATGGGCCTGATTCTCCATTGCACGGCTCATACTGTGGTTATGGACAAATGAAGCCATCCTGATCTGGACAATCCAGGCACGTGGGCTCACAGAGCATCAAGCAGAATTAAAGTGCAGATTTACACACACCTGTGCTTGATTCTCCATTGCCCTGCACTTCGTACAGCCCCGTACCCAGAACTGAGCAAGGGTGATCCGCTCCCAAACCAGAAGGGACGTTGCCCTGGTGTGAACAGCTGCAGGTAGGTCCCTGCATCTCCACAAGCGCCTCCCCGAAAGCCCTGGGCTGGGTGTTTGGTTTGTTGGAGGCTTTGCCATTCCAAGCTCCCCTCCGCTCAGCTGAACCTCTTTGTCCATAAGCCTGTCAGAAAAGCAGGTGAAAACTCACCAGATTGAAGGTTCCCAATAATCCTCAGTCAGGAGGGGAATTTATTGCTCATTAGCTTTATTAGCAGACGTCTTATTAATTGTTGTTGTTGTTGTGCTGGCTCGTCAGCTGGCATGAAGCAGCCTGCTCCCGTGACTCCAGCAGAGCGCTGCTGATTTACACGGCCCAAGGATGGGGCCCCTCATGTTCACCGCTCACAGGCTCTGCTAGGTCAGAGCTTTGCAGTGCAGCCCAGGGCCCTGGCTCCAGCCATGAAGAGCTGACAAGTCCAGGGACCTGCTGCAGCAAACAAGCACTTGCTTAGCTCTCAGCATGGTCCCCCTGCTCTAACCCACTCGACCCCACTCCCTGGGCTACAGCCTTGCACCTCCAACCCCTGCCCAGTTTCCTGCTCTGACCATTCGATCACACTCACACCATGGGAGTCCATGGGGATGGGCTTGCAGGGACAGGGCTGGCTTCCACAGGGATGCAATGAGGGGAGAGGACAGACCAGAGCTGGGGGAGACACAAGACATTGCAAAGAAAGAGGTGGAGGCCATCATGGCTGGCGGGAGACATGGGATCCTTGGTGGCCAGAGCCCTCATGCGGAAGGCCTGGCTGACCTCTCTCCATCTTCCAGCAGGACAGCCCCATGGTCAGCAGCAAGGTCAAGAAGCGACACAGAAGCAAAGAAATCTCCCAACTCAGGGCTGACACCTGGTTGGAGTGGGTAAGTGTTAGGTGTGCGAGAGGGGGCCTGCCCATGCCTATGTTCAGCCCATGAATGGCCCATCAGGGGCCCCTTTCCCCAGTGCCAGGGTCAGACCCAAAGCGTCACCAAACTCCAGCACAGTCCAGAAGAGATTCTGGTTGGGGGCTGAGTGATGACTGAATTCTTTGACCTGCTTTGCCCAGCCCTCCCCTCTAGCTGTCTCCCCCAGGTGAGACTTGTCCCCCAAGGATCCCTCTCCATGCCTTAACAAAACTACCTCTCTAGCATCCCTCCTGCCCCCCCACCACACCCCAACCTTCTCCGCCTGCCTATCTTCCTAATTGCCTCCCCATCTGCCTGTGTCTTACACTTCCCTGTTCCATCCATATCGCTGTCAGCAGCTGCAGAGAGCAAGCGGGTGCGTCTGAACAGCTTTAATGAGAGGGCACTTTCCAAAAGTGATTATACGCTGTGTGGAAAGGACGGGGGGGAAGGGGGGATATTGCCAGGCCAAATAGAGTTGCCGTCACGAAGCTGATCGGAAGCAATCAACAACTGGGTGATTAATAAAGGCGGAAAGCTGCTAAGATTGGAGAGTTGCCGTGTAGAGGGAAATACGGCGGAGGGGATCAATGGAGCCAGAGAAGAGCAGCCAGGAGAGCAGGCTGCATGAGGGAAGAATGGAGATGGGTTTATTTCTGCTTCTCCCAGCCAGAGGCTGCAGCTCAGGTGGGTGCTGACTGCGCCCGGGGGCAGGACGCAAAGGGTTTTAGCTGAGACCTCCCTGGAGTTTTTTGGGCTTGAATTCGAGTCAGATCCATCTGCTACCCAGGAGAGAGGCTCATTTGTGGGAGGCGGGGAGGCTGCCAGATGCCACGGTGGCCTATCCCTCCTGCCTGCACGTTGCAATTGGAATACAGAGCCAGGACTCCAATCTGCTGGGGGCAGTGGCCTGGACTGAGTCATAGGGCTTTGGGGGAAATCAGCTGCAGGCTATTGGGTTTTGTACCACTCTGGAGCCTGGAGCAGGTGAGCGCAGAGCAGCTCTGTCATGGAGCAGGTAGAATTCAGGGGCAACACCCAAACTCTTCCCCTCCTGGCCATCCCGGGCAGGGGATGGGGGGGTCCACCAGGGAAAAGAGAGCGGCATGGCTGAGGTTTGCAGCTGGGACCTTGTTTAAATAGCCTGTGCAGCCCGAGGGAGCCATGAGAGGAGGCAGGCACAGGTCTGTGCAGGTAGCGAGAGGGAGCTGGAGCTAAAGAGCCCCCAAAGCTGTGGCCAGAAGATATGATTTAGTCTAAAAAATGTTACAGTCTCCTGTTTACTGCATCACAGCCAGGCCCCGCCCCTTCGTGCATGAGGTCCCGCCCTTTCTCCTGTCTACATAGACCAAGAGCTCTTTGGGGTGGGGCCTGAGTGTGTGCAGCTCCCAGCACAATGTGGCCCTGATTTTCCGCAATGCTGCTGTCATCCAAATACCGACTGCTATTTGATCTGCTGAATATGCCTCTAGAGCTATGGGGGATGGGACGTGTGTAGCGGGGGAAGAGAGAGCGCTTTAAACGAAATCAAAGGAATAAATAGACTTTCTGCAGCCGTTCTTTCCCCAGCAGACAGCACCTGGGAGCAGCTGCTGTTGTCTCCTGCCTTCCTGGTGCATTAGTGTGCCAAGCAGAAACTTCCTTTGTCACAACTTGTCAGCAAGCTGGGATTCCTGCTGGGCTGCCGCAGCAAGATGGTAGCTCTCAGCAGGAGATAGACAGGCTCAGCGCACAATTAGGGAGCCGTTGGCACATGACAGGCTCCCGGGTGTTTCCATCGGGCTCTGGAAACATATTTATGTTGCCCCTTTTCAACCTGAGCAGCCCTGTGGGTGTGCCAGGCGGGATGGAAATTGGGGATAGTCGGGTATTTCTCTGAGGCAGTTTGGTTTCATTTGAAAGACTGTACAAAGTCCTGTATCAGAGGGGTAGCCGTGTTAGTCTGGATCTGTAAAAGCAGCAGAGAATCCTGTGGCACCTTATAGACTAACAGACGTTTTGGAGCGTGAGCTTTCGTGGGTGAATACCCACTTCGTCAGACGCAGGGGGCAGTGAGCCAGACCCCACGTTACTGCACTTCACTCCTCGTTCCCAGCCAGCTCCAGACTAATCACCTCCTCCTGCCCCTCCTTCTCTGCTCCGTTCCTTTCCCGGGCCAGGATGGTCACTGATCCCTTTGTCTCCACCTTCAG
>NC_133779.1:41046479-41297071 GCF_003597395.2 Chelonoidis abingdonii
TGGCACCTTTGCAGGGGAGGGGCCCAGGCCATCAGTTGCTAGGAGACAGAGTGCCAGGCATTTAGGTGCACTGGCCCTTTGCTCTGCAGCAATCACACACCCTTATTCCACCACCTAGATACTTAAGAACTGCCATGGGGACACTGAGGCACCAACACAGTATTCAGAGAAAACATTAAGAACATTCCCAGTTCGTCACACCAGTTATAAGTGCCAGTTCTGCAGGGCGAAGAGGATCGCTTGGGGAGCTGGGCTCACTTGAACAACGTGTTTTAACGCAGCCAAATGCAAGGTCATACCCCTCCGACCCCAGAATGGCATCAGACAGGATGAGGGACCACATCCTGAAAAGCAATTGCCCTGCAAAGGACTGTAGGGGTCACAGAGGATAATCAGCTGAACATGAGTTCTGCATATGGCATTGCCGAGACCGGTCCTGGATGCAGTGTCCAGTTCTGCGGTCCGCACTTCAGAAAGGATGTGGGTGACCTGGAAAGGGTTCAGAACAGAGCTCCCAGGGGATCTGGCAAAGCCTGGCACAGAGAGAGGCACAGGAAGCTCAATCTATTTAGCTTATCAAAGAGGAGGTTAGGAGGTGACTTGATCAGAGGCGAGAGCCTGGAGGTACCTACATGGAAAAATGGCTTCTGAGAGCAGGGGGCTCTTTCATCCGGCAGGCAGAGGCAGACTGGGCTCCAAGGGCTCGGTGCTGAAGACAGATACATTCAGACCAGAAATAGGACACGGTGTTTTAGGACAGGGAGGGGAATTGGAACAGCTCACCCAGGGATATAGTGGGTTCTTCAGCGCTTGGGGTCTTTACGTTGAGACCGGGTGCCATTCTAAAAGATAGGCTTGTGCTCAGCCGCAAATTCTGGGCTGGAGTCTGGAAATGTGGGGGGAGCTCCTCGGGCCTGAGTTACGCTGGAGGCTAGATGAGATTATGGCAACCCCTGGCTTTATGGTTGGGTAGTGTTGTCCTCCCACTTTGCCCAGATGTAACTGACTGGACAAGGGGCTACAGAGAACCGGGCCTGCCCCTTCCGCCCTAACCCCAACTGTTACCTCTCCTCCTCCTCCCCTGGATTTGTTTATTTAAACCAAGGGCTGCACAAGTGAAGACGTGGGGAGACTCAGCAGCAGGAGGGACAGTCTCCACTGCAAAGCCAGCAGTGACTGGAGTGCGCAGGGTGGGCTGGGAGCAGCAGGAGGGGCAGCCTGTGAGATCCACCAGGAGCACCCGTCTCAGCTTCTTACGGGCAGAACTGGTAATGGGCCGAACCTGCCTGGGAACAAGGCTGGGGCAGCCACCCCATTGATTGGAATCGATTCACTCTGCGGCTTGGGCTGCCTCCTGGAAAGCAAAGCGAGCATGGGGCGGGAGAGATCCCATGGCGAGCGCAGTGCAGCAAAAGAACCCAGGCCCATGCGGGGCTGCCAGGGGCAGGGGAACCCCCTTGAATCCTCACAGTTGCTGCTTGCTGGCTGCTCCCTTGAGGGTCCCAGGGCACACAGTGTGCGAGCCCCAGCGCAGGAACGGGGCACACTACTTTGCTCCAGTTAGCTCCCATCTCGCCTGTGTTTCGGGGCTTGAGGCGGATGGTTACAGCAGCCCAGACCTTTGAAAGAAAAGGTGGGCAGGGGGAGCCCAGAGGCACCCCTCGGAGAAGGGACTCGGAAGAGGAGAGCTAGGTAAGACACCAGCGTTTCGCTCTGTACAGGGTGCGACGTTTCCTCCCTGCCAAGCCACTGCAGGGCTGTGTCGCTCAGTGTGTGGCCGGTACCAGTCTGTCCTCAGGACCAGGACCAGCTAAGGCGGATGGCTGAGCAACGTCACGCGCAACGGTCAGGATCCCCTGCCACCTCCACCTGGCCCGGAGCCCTTCACAACGTTCCTGGTAAGCAGCAGGCTGCAATTGGGGGTGTCTGGTGGCAGCAAATGCCCCCTCCTCCTCCGGTTTTGTACTTGCTCAAATTTCCATAGGCCGCAGAGCTGGGGGCCAGGGTCTGGCCACTTCTGAGCAGTGGTCCTAGGACGGCCGCTGCCAGTGTCTGGAGCGTCGCTCTGGCTGCATGGTCCCAGCGCCACTGACATGTGATCCGGCTGCTGCTGGTCAGGCAGAGGGGCAGCAAAGCCACATGTCGTGAGTGGTGCTGTGAGCTGGCAAACAGGGTCTCAGCGCCATCCAGACAGGCCAGTGGTGCTGTGACCTGGCGCCCGGGGAGTCTGTTGCTGCTCAGTGGAGTGCGGGGTGGAGGGTCTGCTCCTGGGAGCACTGGCTCCTGGGGGGCGCAGGGAACTCCCCGGCCCAGGGAGACCTGGGCTCCCTGTGGGAGGATGAGGGAAACATGCGGGGACCAGAATATCTGAACAGGTGCCCTGACCCTGTTAAGCAGACGGGTGACAGGTGCTGGTGACCAAGAGGGGAAATGCCTCAATCTCCCATGGGGCTCCCATTCTGCTCCCCACCAGACTGAGTAGGAAGCAGCAAGGTATCTTTCAAGCCCTTCCCCACTGGGGCTGAGACCGAGGGGCCGCAGCGGTAGCTGGCTCGGCAGCCCGCCCTGGCTACAGAAGTGCAAAGCGTTAGCCAGGGGCCAGACGGCAGCCTGGAGTAGCCCCCTTGGCTGGAATCGCAGCAGCCAGGCATCCAGCTCGGCATCTGCACTGCGGCCTCGACCTGCTCCCGGGGCTCCCCCTTGCAAACCCTGGTGATATGGGCGATCACTGCAGAAACGGAGCCCTGTCTCTAGGACCTCTGCTCCCTGGGCCTGGCTCGCACACTCCCTTACAGCTTGTCCTCTGCCATGCCCTGCCCCCACTGCTGTGTTCTCCTCTTGCCCGTTGCTCCAGCGCCGGCACAGGGATTTATCAGCGCCCTCGCCAGCATCCCGCCCCTGCTGTATTAGGAACAAACCCTCCACGGCTAATCTGCCCGTGGCCGTTTGTCTTCATGAGAGAGGGCGCCGGCAGTGAGTTATCTGTGCTGTTCTCTCGGGTGATGATAAATGTCATAACAGACACCAGCCATCCGGGCTTATGGATGAGGATATAATAGACACCCTGGCCCCTCTCTCACAGCTCTTCCCCACGAAGCAGCTTCAGCTAACATGTGCCCGGGACGGAAGGGGAAACCAGCAGCTGCTAATGAACTCAAGGTGAAAATCACGAGCCAGGCTCGGCACTCGTACGTCAGTAACCAGCAAATGCAACCCATGGGGACGGGGTGCAGTTCCTTTTCCAGCCCTGCCCCACCTGGGCCACTAGCTGTGGCCCTGAAGCATGAGTGCTGATTGCTGGTGGATTAGCCAGCATAGCTCCAAACGGTCGGGTTTGCTGTTACATCCAGCCAGGGTGTTTGTCTCCTGCAGCAGGGAGTTCCGCTGGGGGGCTGCGCTCTGGGGAAAGGGGCACATTTCTCTTTGCTGCCTCACTGCTCCCCACATAACTTTACTGCCCTGGGTAGAGTGCTGCACCGTGCCAGGCTCCCCCATGCTAAGGGAAACAGCCAGTGGCCCTCACGTGGAACAGGAAGATGGGAGCTGGCTCTGAATGAGGGCAGGCCATGAAGGCAGGAGGGTGCGAAGGATGGACAACAGGCCGCCTCACACCACTCTGTTCCTTCCCCGCTCTCCTTCCCCGCGTTCCCCCGGACGGTGCCTCACAGCCGGTTAGCAGGCCCCTCTCCCACAGGTGGCAAAGCCCTGAGCTGGGGCTGACAACCCAAACCTGGGTGCTACCCACAGTTCTTGGAAGACACACTTGTGTTGTTAACAAACACAGAACTACCACAATGGGCACAGGAGTCCCCTGCTCCCCCCTCACACTCCGAGCTCTCGCTCCGCCCTGCCCCTGCTGCAGCCAGAGGCAACACTTCAGTGTGTGGCCCCCTCCTTCCCATGACAGGTTCTCGGCCGGGGGCATGACCCTTGGGGGGGTGTCAGCTCTTTGGGTGGGTGCAGCCAGCCTTTGAGTGGGTCAGTGGTTCTAGTAGAAGGAAGGGGGCAAATGGCAGCTGGCAGCACCCCTCACTCAGGTTTGGCCCAGCAGCTGCCCGGGCCGCTCTAGGCGAGATCTGTCACCCGAGGCAGCTAGTTTGCCTGTAGCTCAAGCGGCTCCCAGGCACAGCGCACTGGGCCACCCCTGGCAGTGATCTGCTAGCAATGCTGTACGCTGTGCCGGGGGAGGCGGATAATCCTGAGCCCTGCTGTGATCCAGTCCTGGGGGCCTGAGATTCACCCTTCCCTTTGCTGCTGGAACAGGCTGTCAAGTGATGTTCAGCTGCAACATGATCCAGCTCAGAACGTTTCTACCAGTGCTGGGGAATTCCCTCCCATGGGGAATCCTGTCCTTTCAGAATAAGGCCGGGGGCATCTCACAAAACATCCCTCACGCGCCCCAGGGTCAAACCAGGAGCACCTGCAAACTCACTGCCAGGTAGAAATTTACCCTTCTCTGTGCTCCAAACTCTCATCACCTTGCAGCCAGACTGTGGCTTCCAGGCTGTGAGCTCTGCCCCTGTTGCTGCTCTCAAAGCCCTACATGGGAGGCTGGGATGTGGCCAGGCAGATCCTTGAAACCATTCACCCCACTGAGCAGAAACTCCCAGGCCAGACTACTCAGGAACAGCCCTGCTCCTCTGAGGCACGGCTCATTAAGCTTCAGTCTCCCCATTTGAAATCAATGAGGTAGGAGTGGTGCTGCAGATCTGGCTCTGCCCCGGGGAGTTCCTGGTAACTGACACCTGCATGATGGTACTGAGGGATGAGATGCTCCAGCTGCTGGAACCAGCGCTCACCTCTCCCCAAACCACAAACCCAGCCTCCGTCTCCTATTTCCCTGCAGGGTCTGATAAGTTTAGATAACTTGGCCCCTGGTTTTTCAACATCTCCGCACTTCCAGCAGGGCCCAGCCCCAGCCATTCTGCTAGGCAGCCAGATGGCCTGGTGCTGCAGGAGAATGCCCAGGAGAATGAGGAACCAGCAATCTTCTGGGGCACAAGAAGCCGCATTCAGATCCCGGTTCCATTGTGTGAATCAAGGGGAACTCCCGCGGAGCAGTGGCTGGTGTTGCACCAGTTTGCAGGAGAGGAGAATGGGCATCGGAGAGTCTCTTAAAGCTGGAGACAATCCATCTTGCTCTGGAAACCAGCCGCAGCGTTGCCTTGGTGACCCTCCTGGAGCTCCCCGTACAGACGATTTCCCTTTGCTGTGACAGAGAGAGAAGAGGGCTGGGCATTTGGGGGAAGACAATTAGCCCCTCAAGGCTGGGACCTTTAATGAGTGGTTCCTCGCCCTGGGGCTAGCACCCTCCCTGCTCCCACAAGAGCTTCAAACCATCAGGGCCCAGCTATCCTATGTCGGCCATGCAGTGACAGCTCAGAGGAGAGTCCAAGGACCCAGGGTAGCAGCACAGGGGAACAGTGATTAAGATCCGCAGACAAAAAGGGGCTAAAGAAGTGCAGAGTTGCCAGGAGTCAGCGCCATCTCACAGCCAGGTGTGCAATGAGTTTGGTGGGTCTTAGATTGGTTCCTACTGGGCACGTGATCGAGTCATAAACACCACCGCTGCCCCTCGTAGCTGACTCAGCAGGGATGCTTAAGGGCTGAATGGATCCTGGCACTTGAATTCACCTCCCATCCTCACTGCTGAGAGAAGGAAGGATGGTCTAGTGGCTAGGGTGCTGATCTAGGACTTGGAAAGCTGGGTCCATGTCCTGACTGTGCCACAGATTCCCTGTGTGACCTTGGGCACATCACTTAGCCACTCAGTGCCTCAGTTCCCCATCTGTAAAGTGGGGACAATAGCACTGTGGGGGGTTGTGAGGCTAAATAGGTTGAAGCATGTGAAGCATTCTATGGAAATCAGGACCGGTTAGGTAGATGAGCTAGTGGGTTTGGGGCAGGGTGGAGGGGCCCAGGCAGCCATTGTCCAGACAGTAGCTTCTCTCTGGCTAGGTGGATGCGGGCCTGTCCACTGGGGCTGGGTACATGCGGCCCGGTTCACTAGCAGTCAATTTATTTTATACAACAAACACCAAGGGAATCAGTTCCAATCTTGTAAGATTTCTAGAGAAGCGATTTGCGGATGCTGCTGACATCTCCCATGGGAACCCTGATCCCTGCGCCGGGGCAAGGCAGGCACCTTTGTGAATGGCAGGCAGGGAGCTGGCTCCAGAGAAGTATTGGGGAACTGACTGCCAAGGACCAAGGGGCTTCTCCCCAACATGGGGCAGTTCGAGCATCCAAGACCAGCTGTCAGAGTCTGCGCCTCCCACTCAGCTGCCTCTAGGGAGTGGATGGGAAGAGCTTGGTGTGGCCGCATCAGTGTTCCCAGGGCTGGCCTCTGAACAGAGCAGGGAGCGAGGGCATGAGGGCAGCTCTTTAGGGATTTGGCCTGAGCCCTTTATCCCGCCCTGCTAAGGCACCTCAGCCCTCACTCCCCATGCCAGGGCCCACCGCTCACAGCACAGCCAATGCCCCTCAGTTGTCCCTGTGGCCCTTGATCCCAAGCCACAGCCCCCTTCCCTTCCCCATCCCCTGCAGTTCCAAAGGCAGAGCCGGTTGCTTGCAGTAGTTTGTGACCTGGGGCAAATTGCCCTCAGGAGCAAGGCTGCAGGACCCTCGAGTCCTAGCTAGCTAGAGGGGTGTGTATGGGGATGGAGGGATGAGTGGACAGACACTGGAAGGGAGCGAAATAGATGGAGGGGGCTGTGTGGGGATGGTTGGATGGGCTGGGATCTGGGGGTGGGTGGATAAATGGACACACTAGGATCTAGACAGATAATGCAGTTTGCATGGCCCGTGTCAGTCGACTGACACACGCGCTTGCTCTGTGGGAGGGTGGAGGCAGCCAGGCTCCTACGGGGGCAGATCGGTACCTGCTCCCATTATCCCCACCACCGTTTCCCGTGTGCCCTTGCTTGCACGGATGATGTTTGTGTGTCTCGTCCCTGTTTCCTCCATCGGCTGATCCCCACAGAGAGGCCTTGTGCCTGTGACATCCTCAGTCTATTGTCATGGCAATGGAGGTGATGTCACCCACTGGGACTCAGGATGGCCTCACCGAGGACGGACGCTGGGGAGCACGATTCTTAGTGCATTAGGGTCAGCAACAAGGAAGAGGAGGAAGTGACTTGGCGGTGCTAGAGGGAGGCAAGACTGACTCCTGCTGGTGAGACCCGAGGCTACAGGCTGCTAGCCACAGCCCAGCAGCAAGGCAGCTTCCCCCACATCTCCCAGCCCCCTCGCCCCATCACGGGGAGATGCCAGGAGGGGAGTTTGGTCTCCGTGGCCCATTCAGTCCTTGGCCAGCGAAGAGGCTGGTTAGTGCCCTCAGCTTTGGTGGAGTTTTGTGCTGTGGATATGCTGCCCCTTTGGAACCGCTGTGACCCACCAAACTCATCACCCCCATGCTGGCAGTGTCTTTCCCATGCTGCGACACCCTTGGGGGATAAGGCCCCTGGTCCAGCAGCCCCACTGGGTCTGTGAAGCAGACTCCTCAGCAGTGCCCAGAGCAGGGATGCTGCAGGGGAAAAGGCTGCCCTGGCAGGGATCGGCCTGTCCTACCCCAGGGGCTGCTGGGACTGGACTCTAACACATTGTAGATAAGCCAGGAGCCTGATTTGGCAGCACGAGCAAAGCACCGTGCTCTGCAGGGACCCCCGCAGCGTGAGGTAGGGCCCACGTGCCAGGATGCACCGGAAGAGGGGGAAACTCCCCACAGGATGGCCTTTCCCAGCAGCCCAGTGCCTCGGTGGCTAGTGGGGGTGGCGGGGGCTCACTGGCGCTGGCTGGCCGGCTTCGGGGGCAGTTGTGTTCCTGCCCCCGGGGTCCAGCAGGAGGAACTCGGCGGCCAGGCTGCTCTCACAGCACCAGCCGCAATTAGACTCTGTTACAGACTGAGCCAGCGCCAGGCTTTAATGTTTAATTCAGTGTTGCCTGGAGTGCAATCCCATTCCCTGGAAAGCAGCCAGCCCAAGCTGAGCTTGCCTCTGAGAGGGAGTGGGCCTGGTGGTGGGAGCAGGGCACGGAGGATGGGTATCTACGCTAAGAGTTTGCACTGAAGTGGCTACACCAGTACCAAAGCAGAGACCTGCATGGACGAGACCAAAGAGCCAGGGCTCCTGGGTCTATTCCCAGCCCCCTCTGTGGCCATGGGAAGGCTCTGCCCCCTCTCTGCGTCAGTCCCCACCCCTGTAAGATGATGAGAACTTGGGGCTGGGGGATTTGGCGTGTGAGAACAGGGCAGGGGCGATTGACAGGGGCCATTGTGCCAATTCATCCTTAAAAGTTGCCCTGTTTTCTGAGACGTGGGGGATTCGTAGGGGGTAGCATGGATGGGAAGGGGTGGAATGGATACAGAAAGCCTCCTGAGCAGTGTCCCACATGGCTGCCTGGGCCACGCTTGCCAGGTCAGGGTGCCTTGCTCATGCCCGCACCCCCTGGCTGTGTGCTGAGCCCCCTGGCATGCTGAGCATGGGGCTCCCTGGCCTCTTCCCCTCCATCCCATGGAGATGCTTGTTATTCTGCTCATGTTCCCTGGCTGCTAATGAAGCCTGTTCCAGGAGAACGGCCACATTCATTCGGAGACTGGCTTATTAATGAGGGCGCTGCAGCTGGAGCCAGTGCCCGGGGTGTGAGCAGAAGGGAAGAGAGGCTCCTCCAAGATGGATGGATGGATGCCTCCCCCTGGTACCACGCTGCACCAGGAAGACCAGCCCCAGAGATGGGGAGGACAGAGTGCTGTTTGGTCCTGATCCTGCTCGTGGTGGGGAACGTCCGTCTGGCCGGTGCACAGGGAGGGGCAGATGGGGGTCTACAGAAGCCATGGTCCATCCCCAAGGCTCCCAGGCTCTCCCCTGAGATGGCCCCAGCACAGAATGAGCCACTCACCTCCCAGCTTCCCCCCCAGATAGCAGGGCTGGCAGCTGAGCATCCCCTGGGTGGTCCTACCCAGACAGGATGCCAGGAGAGCTCAGGGGCTTGGCAGCTTGTCTCTCACCAACAGACATTGTCCAGTCAAAGAGATTCCCTCCCCCATCTTGTGTGTCAGACTTTGTATCAAGCTATTGAGAAATGGGGCTGGATGCCCCAACCTTGCACCCCTTTGCCCAACTGGCGGGTGGGTTATCCTCCTGCTTGGGGCTGACTCTCATTGTTCAGGCTGGGGAGCGCCAAACTTTTTGCAAAGGCACGGAGCTCCTGTTGGACAGATGGAGAAACTGAGGCACAGGTAGGGGAAGGACTTGGCTGAGGTCACCCAGCAAGCATAGAATCATAGAATCTCAGGGGTGGAAGGGACCTCAGGAGGTCATCTAACCCCCTGCTCAAAGCAGGACCAACCCCAACTAAATCATCCCAGCCAGGGCTTTGTCAAGCTGGGCCTTAAAAACCTCTAAGGAAGGAGATTCCACCACCTCCCTAGGGAACCCATTCCAGTGCTTCACCACCCTCCTAATATCCAGCCTAGACCTCCTCTACTGCAACTTGAGACCATTGCTCCTTGTTCTGTCATCTGCCACCACTGAGAACAGCCGAGCTCCATCCTCTTTGGAACACCCTTTCAGGTAGTTGAAAGCAGCCATCAAATCCCCCCTCATTCTTCTCTTCTGCAGACTAAAGAATCCCAGTTCCCTCAGCCTCTCCTCAAAAGTCATGTGCTCCAGCCCCCTAATCATTTTTGTTGCCCTCCACAGGACTCTTTCCAATTTTTCCAGATCCTTCTTGTAGTGTGGGGCCCAAAACTGGACACAGTACTCCAGATGAGGCCTCACCAATGCCAAATAGAGGGGAATGATCACGTCCCTCGATCTGCTGGCAGTACCCCTACTTATACAGCCCAAAATGCTGTTAGCCTTCTTGGCAACAAGGGCACACTGCTGACTCATATCTAGCTTCTAGTCCACTGTAACCGCTAGGTCCTTTTCTGCAGAACTGCTGCCCAGCCACTCGGTCCCCAGCCTGTAGCGGTGCAGTCAGTAGGCGCGCCCTCCCCCATATGCAGACGTGCATGCACACAGCCCCTCGTACCTAGTGTAGCTCATTCAGTTACTCACAAGTTCCCTGCTCCGGAATAGGAGAGTTCTTCTCAGAGGGAGGTTCCCTCTGCTCTGAACTGCTGCTGCAACACCGCCCTGGCTTGGAGTAACTGTGCCAGCTGCGGCGCTGGCACCTGGACCAACCAATGACACCCTGAAACCAGGGCCATGGCCTCCTCCCAGAGCTGGGGCTAGAACCCGGGAGTCCGCTCAACCCCCCTAGAGCCCCCTCCCAGTCCCATCCCTTCAAAGACTTCCTCCTTTGTATTAATTATTTCCTTGTGGAAAACTGGCCCTCATTTTCCTCCCAACCCCCACTTACATGGCATGCGGGTGCAGCCAGGACCATTCGCCCTGTGTACTAGAGCTTTGGCTAGTGGTGAAGGCAGGGGACGGGAGCCAGGACTCCTGGGTTCTATTCCTGATTCTACCACTGACTCATCTGTGTGACCTTATGCAAGACGCTTCCCCTCCCGGTGCCTCAGTTTCCACATCTGCAGCATGGAGGCAATAAGCCCCTAATGAGATCTGAAGCGTGAGTCGTGCGCTGATGTGTGTGACGGGTTTGAGATCTCCGCTGGAAGGTGATGGAGAAGGGCACAGGGGCTGTCATCGCTCTAATCCTGCTCAGCAGCGTCCCTCACCCAAGAGGCTGGAAGATGCTAACAACACGTTCAGGCAGCCTGGCAAGGCGATAATCCGTATGCTGCATCGCTTGTCGCTCCAGCTTGCGGAGACTCCCATGAGGCACAGGGCATTGCTCATTTCCCCCCATCCTGCTGTGGCTGCTGCCTGTGGCCCATCCTCGCACCATGGCTCGTGGCCCAGGCCCTGGCTCGTCTCCATTAAAGTTTTCCGGATCAGCCATTTAACAAAACCAAGACAAGACAATGAGTTGGCAAGATGGAGTGTCCTGTTGTCCCTTCCAGAGACCCTCTGACTAGGATCTCCACCCTCCCTGTGCTCCATGGCATTGCCTCACACCCCGCTTCAGGGCACAAGGGCAGACAGCTAAGGATCTATCCATGTATTGCAGGATCGGGGCCTGAGATAGTCTTGGGGACGCCACATCCCCTCGTTTCCCCCTTCCCCTTTGACCCTGATCCAGGTACTCAGACAGTAAGAGCCCAAGTGGTCCTGCTTTACATCCAAGACCAACAAACACCACAAGGAATCGCTTCATACAGCCCTGAAGTGCAGCTGCCTCTGGGGTGGAGCTGACAGTGCACAGCAGCGAAGGGGACTATCCCAGCCAGTTGGATGCAGCTAGGAATCAGGGAGGCAGGCTGGACTTCTTCAGTGCAGTTTGTCTGGGTCCCAGCTTAGCATGGTCACTCATGACTCCAAGGGGACAGGACATCTGTCTTCCCGTGTCCTTTAGTGGAAAATTTCTCAGAGGTGGCCAAAGCTGCCTGTTCACTCCTCGAGCTTGGGCAAATCAACCCCCCGTAACCCCTGCTTCCCCAGCTGGTAAAAAGAGAGGCCAATGCATGTCCTCCCCCCGTTTGCATAATGCTTTGATGTCGAGGTGCCATTTCAGAGCACAGCCCGGTGCATCTCATGCTCCATTATGATATAATAAGAGCAATAATTTAACCAGCCCCAGCTCAGGTCCCAGCTCCCCTTTCAGTGGGGACTGGGCGACTTCAAACTAATTGCATCTGATTCTCTCTCCGCCTGTTCCCACATATCTGCCAGAGCTAATTACGGAGCTGGCAATGCCTCGCGCCTGCCACATGAATGCAGCCCCAGTGGCCGATAAATTGCATCTAAGGTGATGCTTACCCAGGGTGATAGACCAGCCTGCTCCCTGGCCTGACCCTTGCCTTTCAACTACTCCATCATCCCTTGGTCCCTGCATCAGCACGGAGGCATTGGTGTGTGCAGAGCAGCCCCTGATCTAGAGTTTGGGACGGGAGCCCTGGATTAATTTGGCTCCTGTTGTCTGGTGATACACGACAGCAGCTGGTCAGATAAATGGACCCACCTCGTCCCTTTGGGGCTGCTCCCGCTCCCCTCCAAACCCTGCTGGGAGCTGAGATGATTATTCTTATGTGCATTACAGTAGTGCCTAAAGACCCCGATTGAGACCAGGGCTGCATCATGCCAGGTGCTGTACAGACACAGTGACACCCCCTCCCCTCCCAAAGATCCTGCAATATAAATAGACAAGACAAACATGGGGTGGGTGCAAAGAAGGCTTTTTACCCCAGTTTCCCAGATGGGGAAACTGAGGCCCAGAGAGATTAAGGGCAGATTTTCTTCAGTCTTTGGAAATCAGTGCACTCTATGGTGAGGATGGAGGATTGGGGCCACAGGGATGGAGGCCTGAGGGACTGGGTCTGTTTGTCCATCCCTCTCGATTCACTGGGAGCAAATGGATCATTTCTCTCCTGTCCCTCCAGCTATTCCCCTGTCCCATGCTGTAAGGAGTTTCTGGGGCATCTCTCCTTCCCCCGAGCCCTGATCTGGGCAGTCTGCCCAGCGGCCAAAAGAATGTGGTGCTGTCTGTCTGACCTGCCTTCCTGTCTGTCTGCGGAGGGTGAGTCCCTGCAGAACCATCTGCAGGAGCAGCCTGGAGGTCTGGGACCTTTGGAACAAGGAGAAGATTTTCATCTCTCTCCCTCCAGGCTTCTGCTCCACCCCTCTCTGGGCTGGTGGCTCAGCAGGGGCTTATCCAGCCAGGGGTCTCTGGCCCCTGCTTTGCTGCAAGTTCCCTGCTTTGCCCAGAGCCACAGTGGGGCTGGCAAAGGCTCTGGCCAAACCTTTCTGGCCCCGCTGGGCAAGTTCTGCCTTGCACAGCAAGTCAGCAAAAGCTTCCAGAGGGAGCAAGCTCGGTACAGCTCCGACTGGCTCCAGGCTTGCCAGCTCTCTTGATTTTGTCATGAGTCTCACGATAATCGAAGCCCCAGCTCCTGGAGTCATGTGGCGATGTGATGACTTCAGCCTTCATTTGTCAAGAAAGATTCTAGCCCTCGTGGCTGTGGTGAAAGCTTCCAAATGCGACCTCAGTGCACCTGGCAGGCTCACAAAACAGAAAACAAATACAGGTCTATTGTCTTTCCATAATCTCATGATTTCAGGTGAGCCTGACTCCCGATTTTTGATTTGGGGTTGGCAATCCTGCGGCTTGGGCAAGGGCATGGCAGCATCGAGACTCCCACAGTGTCTGCAGTGGAGGCATTACCCAGCTCCATGCAGCTGCCACCAGCTCATCTGCCAGGAGATGAATCTTCAGTGCAGCTCCTACTGGTTTAAGCCTCGTGACGGGGATGGATTGGACTCAGGTCACCATCCCCACGGTGCTGGTAATGAAACTGCGGAGGGCAACTGACACGAGCACAGGGCACCCAGGCCCAGCGCTGGTCCCTGCAGGGCTGGCTGCATTTAAGTCCCTGCTGTGACTCTCATTGCTCTTAACTGGGATCAGACGGGAAAACCAACCCATTCCCCGCGACTGAGGAAATAAGCAGGGCCAACGTCTGTCAAAGTTCTCCCCACTGAGAGTGGGGTGGCATGGGGGGATACCACTGGGCTGCCGCAAGCCGTTCCCCGCTGCCAGCTGAAATGCCATTAGCTGTCTATTTGTTTTGCTTTGCTAAGTCCCTGAGTCTCATTTTGCTCCTGGCGGTGAGATCCTACATGAAAAATGAAGTGCCCGGCACCTTGTTTAATTTGCAGTCAGAATTACATTCCCAGGAGGTGGGCGCTGGGGAAGTGGGGGGCTCCAGCCCACGGGGGGGGCCGCTGCCTAGTCATAAAGGAGATGCAAGAGCATGGGGCAGCCTCTGGGTCAGAGCCAGGACCTGGGGGGTAGGAGGGGGCAAAGATCCTCGGCGAGGCTGGGAGAGCTGGAAAGGGACAGGCCTTGGAATGGCTAGTCAGGGATTCCCCCTCTGCTGGGGGATCCTCAGCTGGGCTCCCCCCCTACCTCGTCATTATCCTGCTCTGCCTCAGTGGCCCCCAGCCCCCTCACTTTGCTCTGCCCTGGCTCCCTCTCCTCACCCTGGCCCCCTAACCCCTTGCTCTACCCTGGCCATGAGGCAGCCTGGTCTCCTGGCAGATTGATTGTGTTTGAAATAGCAATGCCCAGGGGCCCCCAAATAACCCCTTGCCCCCGGTGATGGGACCATAGAACCGGCCCTGGCTGAGGGACCTTCTCTTTGGTCCTCCCCTCAGGGGCTCTGTCCAAGCCCTTCTTCAGCGTGCTGGGGTTGAGCCTCCCTGCCCTGCTCCCTTCCTTTGTGCTGCCAGGGAGTGAGCAGAGGGTAACGGACAAGGACAAGCCCCTGGCTGGTGATGTGGCCTGTCACCAGCCCGTCCCACGGGGATGCTGTTTTAGCAGGAACCGGGGTGCTCTGGGCCGCTCTCGCCTGGACGGGACCTTGCACCAAAACCAGGGAAAGATTTGATCAATTTTTTAAAAAATCTCCATGGTAACCCCCACCCCTTTGCCAGCAGGTCAGATTGATTCTGTGCAGCTTCCTGGAGAGAGCAACATGTGCAGCAGGTCTGCAGGGTGCCGGCTGGGCCTTCCTCGCCAGGAGCCGTGTGCATCGCGGCCGGGGCTCAGGCAGTAGCCTAGCGGCCTTGCCAGTGTCTTTTATTCACCCTCCTCCGCCTGGCTAGTGTGTAGGTGCCACCAGTGCCCCCTACTGGATAGAGCCTGAGCGGCTCAGCAGTGCCATGGCTAGTGTGGGTTCTCCTTTAGCCCAGGTGGCAGGGTCCGGGCTTTCTGAAGCAGAAGGGTCTGAGTTGTGGCCCCACGGAGGGTGGTGTGTGGTTTGCCAGGGGGCCAGGTCCGTGCCAGCCGGAGATGGCACATCGAGCCCTGCGTTCTTCACATGTGTCCCTGGAGACCTTTGCCTGTCTCCAGCAGGCATCGCAGCGCGGAGGAAGTTTGGCTCCAGTTCTAGGCTGCTGGTTGCAGTAGGAGGGGAATCACATGGGATGAGGCACTCGCCTTGTTCCTGGCAGGATTCCTCGGGGACTGTGAGGGGCTGCAGCAGAGAGAACGTGGCCGGCGCATGGTCCCGCGCAGCTTGGTGTCTGTAGAGCAGCCGGGGCAGAGCCGTGTGTCCAGGGTTTGCAGCCTCGGTCAGGGCTCTTGCTGGGGTTCAGATGTCATCACAACGATGAAGCCGCTGTGGCGGAGCCCAGCCCAGTGTGTGAGGGGCTTCTGGCCTGGGACTGGGCTGCCCACGCAGCATCACGGAGCCCAGCTTGGGTCGCTCTCTACTCCATTTCCACGGCGATACCAGGGAAATCCCCGCTCCCACAGCAGCAGTTGTAGACTGCGGCTGCAAAGGAAGGAGGCAGGGCAGGGATTTAAATGGGGAGCAGCTCCTCGTGAGCTGGAATGGGGATTTTTAATGGTGTCTGGAAATCTGCAGGAGACGGCAAAATATGCCCCGGAATGGAGCCGAGTGGGCAGTGCCAGCAGGCTGCGGGTCGTGCTAGACCCAGGCAGGGACACGAGCAGTGGTGCTGCATGGTACCAAATGGCTCCCTGGCATGGGGCCTGGATCCCAGGATAACATACACACACACTGCAGCTGAAGCATTGAAGTTTTCCAGCTCAGTCTAAGGCAACGTGCATCTTAATGCTCCCAGCCCTGTGCTCTGGCCATTAGAATGAACTACAGGATTCCCCTGATCCCCTTGGGGTGGCTGAGCCATGTCTGCTTTGGTGGGAGCCAGGAGCCCCCTTGTGTCAGGGGGCTTGAACACCAGCAATCGCGGGGGGTTGCTGTCACTGGCCCAGGGCAGCACCCGGCATATGGCCTCCCCTGCGGTCCCATCCGCTCCATGATGCCAACAGTGACGCTGTGGAATAGAGCTGAAGGGAGCAAGTGCTGGATCTCCGGAGAGGAAGCTCTGGCCCAGGTCTGAGTTTGCTGGAGTGGAGAGACTCCAGTTTACCCCTCCCTGAAATCCCAGCAGTGAAGCCGAAGGCTCGTTTTCTTGGGGCTGGCGACTGGCTTAACTGAGCAAGTCCAGTCCAGCATCTGGCCACCTCTCCCTTAACAGAGCATCACTTCTCGCCTCCCTCCCCCAGGGCACGTGCTGCCTATTCCATCATGTATCACAGCCATTGGCACGGTTTGACCACGTCCCCCACAACACACTGCAGCCCCGGCGATAGGTCAGCGATAAATCAAAGTCCAGGGCCTGGTTTGCAGACGCCCTGTCCGTGTGCAGGAGGAGGTTCTGAATAGCCTCTGTGCAGCGTTCAGTTCTCACCTCCAGCGTTTACATGGAAGTGGAAACCAATTGCTGGAGCTAATTAACTCAAAAGGGCACAGCACCCACTTCTGGTTCAGAAACAACTCGCTACACCAGCTGAGGGGGCCAGTAAAACTCACACACTGAGACCCCTGGCACACAAAAGACCCTGCCGCTCGCTTTCTGTGCACTAGGCTTCCTGGTCAGTAGCTCCCTGCCTCTCGAGCTGCTGACCACGCAGATTCCTGGGGCTGTGTGTGGGCTTTTTGTGTCACCGGCACTATTGTTCCTCATATAGGGGCTGGATCCTGCCAGGTGCTGGGCACGCTCCCATTGACTTCATTGAGAGCTCTTGCGGCCCTGAAGGATTAGGTCCTTCCAAAATGGTTCTGCTTTCCTCACCAGGATGGATTTGTTAAGCCCTGATCTCACAGGTGCACACAGGCCCCATGGACCTGGCAACAGGACTGGGGCCTGAGCCTCAGCCAGCTCCTTGTTAAACACCAGTTTTTCTATTAGCTATTTTATAGAATGCAAACTACCCCCAATGGGCTGCTAAGTGCTGGGCTGGAAGGCAGCCTGGAATCCCAGCCACAGGGGCCTCTCTGTTCACTCGCAACTGCCTTTTGAGCAGCTCTCACTGGAGGAGAAAACTAAACAGCTGCATTTACTGTCTGCATCGTTCCTAGAGAGCGCGGAGCCGGAGCGAGACTTCCTGGAAATGGGGATGATTATCAGAGAGAAAGAACAGCTGTTTGCAAACATGACTGAGCCCTGCCCAGCCGCTCTGAATGGGGGGGCTCAGTATCATCTTTTAGGGTTGCCAACTCTGACTGAAGCTATTCCGGGAGATTTTTCCCCCAAAACTGATGGAGATGGATGTCAATTCTGGGAGACTCCAGGCCAGTCCTGGAGGGTTGGCAATCCTGTCTTCCCGGTTTTACAGATGGCCTAGAGTGGGGAAGTGGCTTGGCCAAAGTCACAAGGGGACTCAGGGGTGGGGCTGGGGCGGGAGCTGCAGAGTTCTTGGCTCCATGCCTGCCAGGAGCACAAAGAGAGCAAAGATCTAATTCACGGGTGCCCTGCACCTTGTAAAATGATGCAGCCCATGGTAACGTGGGTGCCAGTTTTCGCCATTCCAATCTGGTGCAGGGTGATGGTGCCCTGGGCTGTCTGGTGACAGGGAACTTGCTACATGGAATTCAGTTCTTGGTCTCTCTGGGTGTGTCTACATTTCCCACTAAAACCTAGGCTTGTGGGCTCAGTGTTTCCAAGCCCACAATCGAGCATCCTGGGTTTACAATGCTGCACCCGGGTCTCAGAGCCGTGCAGACCTGGCTTTAGGCACTGCATTAGGCAGACCTGGCTTGGGCCTGCGGCTTGACCTGCATCCACATTGCAAGATGACAGGATGTGGACCCAAGTCACAGCAGGACTTGGGCTCTGACCCATCCCTCTAGCTGGGGTCTAGGACCTGGGTGCTGCCCGCTTGGTGACTTGAGTCAGACTGATTTGTGTGTGGATGGAAGTGGGGCTCGGGCTCAAACCAGAGTTAGAGTCTGGGCTTAGTGCGCAGTCTAGACACACCAAATGTGTCAGTCAGTCCCAACTTCAACAGTGGCAGAACTGAGACCCATCAAATTCATCTCACCCAGGCCACTGATACAGCCGCTGGCAGGACTAAGAAGTCTCTCTCTCAGCTGTTTGACTGGCTGCTGCTTGCTCGCTCAGGGGCTAACTGATGATCAGATGCGGGGCCAGGAAGGAATTTGCCCCAGGTCAGGTTGGCAGGAACCCTGGGGTGTTTTCACCTTTCTCTTTAGCATGGGGTGGGTATTGCCTGTTAATACATATCTCACCTAAGCAGTTCCATGCCATATGCTGTGGCAGGGCCTCGGGCATTGGCAGCACCTTGGTCCCTCCAGTTCTTTGCCTGTGTCATGGGTCTCCTGAGAGCTGTAATACTTTGCTTGGTTCTGGTTGTTGGCTTGGGGCAGGGATGCTGGGTGGGGCGGTGGCTGGTGACACACAAATGAGATGATCTGCTGGTCCCTTCTGCCCTTAAACTCAAACTCTGACAGTAAAAACTTTCATCCACATGATCCACCGCTCCCCACGTGGGGGGAGTTTTCTCCCTGCAAAAGGAGATGCACCCCTGTGACGAACTGGGACTGTTCTTAGTGTTTGCTCTGAATACTGTGTTGGTGCCTCAGTGTCCCCATGGCAGTTCTTAAGTATCTAGGTGGTGGGATAAGGGTGTGTGATTGCTGCAGAGCAAAGGGCCAGTGCACCTAAATGTCTGGCACTCTGTCTCCTGGCAACTGATGGCCTGGGCCCCTCCTCTGCAAAGTTGCCAACTAGAAGGTGTTGTGAAGACAAAGGGATCAGGTGACTCCTGGCCGGGAAGGAGCGGAGCAGAGAGGAGGGGCTGGAGTGGGTAGTTATCTGGAGCTTGCTGGGGGACGAGAAGTGAAGTGCAGACCTACGGTCTGGCCCACTGCCCCCCAAATGGACCCGGCGAGGGGTCTGGTTCGCTGTATCTCAAGCTCGTTAGACCCTGTCCTGACATCGAATAAACCTCTGTTTGCTGGCTAAGAGTCATGTCTGACGGCAAAGTGGGGGTGAGAACCCTGTTGGCTTCCCAGGACCCCGCCTGGGTGGTGATAATGAGAGACCAGGCATGCTGAAGGCTAAAAGAGACGGTTCAGGGGCAGTACCCTGGAAGTGGTGTGACCAGCGAGAGGACTGTTGAAGTAACAGGTCCCCTGAGGATTGCAACGAGCAGTCTCAGGGCGGAGACTTGCCACTCGACCCTGGAGAGAGAAGAATTTTGCAGTGCAGGGTCCCCTGGGGATTGCAGGAGCAGTCCCAGGGGCAGAGAGAAGTCTGCAGCTCGACCCTGGCAAGGAGGTGTGATCACGAGAAGGGCTGCACACCAGGGTTTTCCGGAAACCATGGGGAGCCAAGAGCACACAGGCCTGTGAGTCCAGAGCCACTTGGGAACCGTGAAGTGATGGCCTATCCAGCTCCTTAAGAAGGACATTGTGATCCTGTGCACAAGAGAGGTTACACATGGGGAAGTTCACCAAGGCACAGTTAATCGTGCAGTTGAGGAGGAAGGACCGCTCTGAGGAGCAGATTCTGTACCCAGATGGGCTACAAGAGGACTAGGAGCAGCTAGCAGGCAGCCAGGCACTCCTGAGAGTCTGGTGCCCCAGCCGACAAGGATCTCACGAATTGGGTTCCCCATCAAGGGGATCGGAGTACGGATGGATTGGACAGAGCCTGAGAGACGAGAGACCATGAGAGAGAGCAAGAGGCTGTGAAAAGTGCAGGAGAACAGCGCAAGCACGGACTGGGTGATGGTGGATGGAAGAGACATAGGGGGCTGCCCAGGGTCAGTGGGGGAAACACGCCTGCAGGGGCGAGGCCCTGGACAGAGGAAACGGGTGTGCGCGGCCGCAGATGCTGAGGACTGTGGACCTGGGTGAAGGTCCCTGGGTGAAGCCCTCGCCCTGCCTATGGCCCGATCCCTGTGTCAGACGCAGGAGGGTCAGACTGGCTGGTCATGGGTTCTCCAGATATCGGCTGGGAGGCCTGTTGGGTGACGTCTCCCCTCTGGGACAGGATCCCGGCCGCTCCTGTAACTGCCGAGGTGTTGAATTTAAATCCAGGGAACCAATGGATGGATGAGAATATACGTCAGTGAAAATGCAAATAACCTTACTGGCAGTGGGAGGTGCTGGCCCAGAACCTGCCTACTGTACCAGCCCCTGGGACTGAGGGGAGGGAGGATCTCCCCGCCCCCTGCACACCAGAGAGGGGCTCACGCTGGCTCTGATGCTGAGACCAGAGCAGAGAGCTCGCTGCCTGCCCACTGGACAGCCAGGGCAGCGCTGAGCACGGGGGAGCTGGACCCCAGCTGATGGGGGACACCCAGCAAGACTGGAGTGTCACGCCTGCCCAGACCAGGTTTGCCTGGCCAGAACAGCGCTGGGAAGTGAATTAGCAGAGACAGAGAGGGTGACTACAGGGGACAGGAGCTCAGGGGGCTAGTGAACCCCAGGCCCAGCCAGTGAGAGGGAGCAGGTCCCAACTACGTGACTCCCTCAGCACGCTGGATCCCAGACCGGAGCTGCAGAGAGATCCCTCGCTTGGAGATATGTGGGAACTTGCTGGTCATCAAGCGCTGCAACCCCCTTTTGGCGGGAACGCCTCAGGGGACAGAGCTGCTGCGGGGAGAAGGGATTCCTGTCCCGGGAAGAGGCCCCAAGGGGAAGTAAACTGGTGAGACGGGAGGCAGCCGGTGCCCGAGAATCCTCACAGGGTTCTTACCCTCCAAGTTGCTGATGGGAGGAGGAGTGAGGCACCCCTGGACCTGAAAAGGAGGGATTGGGAGGAGAAGGGGAAAATGACCCCCTGGTGATCTCTTCCGAGGTGGACACAATCTCCCATCAGGTTGGTTCCCCATCAGAGTGCACTGGGATAAGCAACCCAAGATCCTGGAGAGACGGAGGTCAGGCATAGGTTCTAGATGATCCAGCACCGTTTTATCAGACCATGGGAAAAGGATGGTCTGGTTTAATGGGGGGACTATCAGAGCTGAAAGCCAGCACAGAGACGATGCTGACCCTTCCTAGGCTCGGAGATTCTAATCAAAGTCAGAGTGGATGAGTACTCTGGGCCCTGGCAGACCACTATAACATGTCATCTTTAGCCAGACTGGGAGAACAGGGTGTCCCCAGAGGGTGGAAGGAGGGCTGGCGCCGCCGTCACGAGGCGTGAGACACTGACGGTAAAAGCTGGAAAAGTATAAGAGGGGAGGCTTGAGGTGTTTGATCTGGGCCAACAAGGGTGGGAGCGCGCCAAACCCAGAGCTGGCACAGGCCAAGATGGGGGCTCTTAACAAGAGAGCCGAATCAAGCCCAGGGAGTTGTCTCGGGGAGAAGACCAGCTGTCCCAGGTTAAAACCCTCAGTGTAATTGGTGGTGTGGCATAAAGGGTACCAGGCCGCGAATAGAACCTTGCCTCATCTCTCTCGGCCTCACAGTGCCATCAAGCACACAAGCGCAAGAGAGGGCACAAAACTGGGAGGGCCGGCCTTGTGTGTAACTCACCCAAGGAATGGGAGAGATCTGGGATCATGGAACGTGGTGGGTTCGAACTTCCCAGGTCATCGGCTGGATGACCTGGCTCAGTTCGGTCTCGAAGGGGGGAGAATGTGACGAACTGGGACTGTTCTTAGTGTTCGCTCTGAATACTGTGTTGGTGCCTCAGTGTCCCCATGGCAGTTCTTAAGTATCTAGGTGGGGATAAGTGTGTGTGATTGCTGCAGAGCAAAGGCCAGGTGCACCTAAATGTCTGGCACTCTGTCTCCTGGCAACTGATTGCCTGGGCCCCTCCTTGCAAAGGTGCCAACTGAGTGTTGGAGACAAAGGATCAGGTGACCTCCTGGCCCAGGAAAGGAGCTGAGCAGAGAGGAGGGGCTGGAGGGGTGGTTAGGTCGGACTTGCTGGACGAGGAGTGAAGTCCAGACCTACGGTCTGGCCCACTGCGCCCCAGATGGACCCGGCTGAGGGGTCTGGTTGCGTGATCTACAAGCTCTGTTTAGACTTGTTCCTGTCATCGAACTAACCTCTGTTTGCTGGCTGAGAGTACATCTGACTGCAAAGTGGGAGGTGCAGAACCCTGTGGCTTCCCAGGAGCCCCGCCTGGGTGGGCTCGCTGATGGGAAGCACAGCGGAGGGTAGAGGATGCTGAATGCTCCAGGAGAGACCCAGGAGGTGAAGACGTGTGAGCTTCTTGCCCTGAACAAGTCTGCTCCAAGGGAGAGGAGGCTCCCCAAAGTCCTGACTGGCTTAGTGGGGAGCAGTTCCAGAGCGTTGCCCGGGGACTCCGTGACAACCCCCACCCCCACCTACAGGGCCTCGCAGCAGTCATGACGGGGCGTCACTTTCCCTGCAATCAGCATCAGAGGGGTAATTTTATCCTGCAGGCAAAAAATAGCAAGACGGGTTTGATTTGCATGGCAATCCTGGGGCTGACAGCTCTGTATCTGTATACAGACAGCCTGTAAAACACAGGGGGAATAGCCAGCTGCCTGTAAATGTCCATCATAAAATACTGTGTTGTCCATAAAAAATAGTCCCTGGAAAGCAGGGCTGTTTTCTGGCTGCTCTCGCTGGCTTTTATTGGACGCAGGGCGTTGGGTTCCGTTATCCTTCTGAGTTTATAGTGGGGGAAACGTGCCCCCTTTTATAAATGGCCCAACCCAGCACCCACAGAAGGCAAGGAAAAGTCCTGTGTCAGTTTCAAAAAATAAAAGTAAATGGTGGGTGTCTGGAGCGATGCGGCAGCTGCTCATCACTGGATTGTTTGTCTCTGGCTTGGCAGCTCCAGATAATAAGCATCGGATGTGATATTTTTTGTGCACAGCTCTGAATTTGCCATCGCAGGGACTGACCATCCCCCAGTTCCCAGGTGCCAGGTTGGGAGATGTCTATTTATCATGAGCACTCTCTAAACCATGAAGAATACCAGATAATTTGCTGAAAAGGTTTTGGAGAGGAAATTCCTATCAGGTGGGAGGTGCTGGGGAAATGGAAGAGGTTGGTTCTCTTTTTCTTCCTCTTGTGCCTCAGTATTTAAATGAAGCTCAGGCTGGATTAGAAAAATGACAGGGAGCCCCCAGAAAACCCAGAGCAGAAGTTAAAATGCCGAGGCTGCAGAAAAGACACAATGGATTGGACGGACCATCTGTGAGGGTCCATTCAGACCTTGGTGGGTCTGTCACGTGAACCTCAGCACACCAGGAACTGGCCTGAGAGCCACAAACCCAGTTCAAATTGCTATCAAATGGCAGTGAGCGATTTCCAGCCATTACTGACCCTAGCTGAATTGGAACAGAAAAAGTCTCAGGTCTAAACTTAAACCCATGAATCTGGAGCTGTTCAGCTACCACTTGACAGGCAGGAAAGATGGTCTGGGCCTTTGGAGCCCTGGACTGGATTCCTGGTGCTGTCACAGACTCACTGTCTGCTAATTTCTCTGAGGCTCAATAGTCTTTTGTCTATTTTGATTGTGAGCTTTTGGAGGGCAGGCCTGCCACTTGCTGTGTATCCACAGTGCCCGGCACAGTGGGGCTCTGATCTCGGTCAGGGTCTGGGGCTGCTACCATACCACAGTGATAAGAGGGGTCCTTGGGCAGTTTGGATTCTTCCTGGCTAACAGCAAGTGAGCTTGCCAATCAGAAGAACTGACCACTGTTTGGTGTCAGTACGTTTGCAATAAAAGGCGCTCTTATTGTTAATGACTTTTTTTTGCTTCTGCAAGAATGTTTTTTTTTAAAAAGGAACCTGAGCCAAACGAGCCCTTAATTACCAACATATTAAAAGCAGCTTTCTAAAGGAAGAGGAGAAAAAAAGGCAACCTTCCATTCTGCACAGTTATAGAAAAAATGAGGCCAAAACACACATCAGAAGTGGCTCAATTAGCAATCTCTAGGAGCTGGGTGGGTTTTTTTTTCCCTCTGTACTCCAAGCTGCTGACATGATGGATAAATAGTCCTGAAAAGTTGCTAATTGAACAGATTTCAAACATGATTGCCTGATATTTTGCAACTCCCAGGCCTTCATTACCATGCAAATTCTGCTCGCTTGGCGCTGGGGATTGTGAATCACGAGGGAGAAGGGACAATGTCTCGCAGTGGGGGATGGGAGACAGGAAAGAAAGTGGTAAAATTAGGGGGAAGGTTTATAACAGGTCCTGGGAAGTTTAAGGAAATCACTCCAGCACCTGGCTAAAGCCCCTTTACTACACTCTGGCAGCATAAGGCAGAGAATCCCCCCTGCGCAGTGCTCTGCTCCCAGTCCCTGGCCTAGCAGGCCCCAGGGCATGGCCAGAGGGCACTGCTCTGTGGCTATTCTCTGCCTCTCAGCACCCATGGGGAGCAGAGTGTAAGGCAGAGCAGCCCTGAGGTGGCTCTAACTAATACCCAAAGCCAGGCGGGGCCCTGCAGTGCCCCAGAACATGGGGAGCACAAAGCCCCACTCCAAGCCCAGGGACAAGGGAACAGAGAATCAGCCCCCCCACCCCAGCAGGATTTGATCCGTGGCCCCATGAAGCTTCCTCTCCTGCCACTGCATGTGCATCTCCCCAGCGAGGCCCTGTGGAAGCTGTGACTTGGCCCTGGCCCACCAGGCTGTGCCAGGGACTGGCTGCCCATGGCTCAGGCAGCAGATTCCTCACCTTCCCCCTTGTGACTCAGGGGGCAGGAATCCCACAGCCAGCGAGTGCCCTCTAATCTGAGCCGACAGACGCTGCCCCGAGCAACCGTCTCTCCCCATTAGCCTCCACTGAGGAACATGGGCTGGAGCTCCTGGCACTCTGTGGCGGTTTCCTGTAAGCTCCCGGGAAGGAGCCCTGGCTCTGTTGTTCATGTGTGTGGTGGTGGTGGGGTTACTCCTCCAGCTTTAGGCAGGCACGGGGAGAGCTGGCCTAGAAGGGTGGATCCCCCCCTCTGGCAGCAGAGTGTCTGGGAGGCACATGTGCTCTGGCAGAGGAGTGATGCCTGGGCTGGGGGTCCAGTCGAAGGACTGGGAGCTCCTGAGCCCGGAGCCTGGCTCTGCCACAGACTCCTGCTGTGGCTCGGAGCATTCCTGGACCGCCTTCCTGCTTGGCCAGGCCTCCCTGGGAAGAGCTTTCCCTTGGCCTGGACACCTCCCCAGGCAGCGCAGGCTGCTTGCATTTGCCTCCCATGCACACCAGAGAGCCAGTGGGTTTCAAGTTCTCGTAATCGTGGAGAAAAGCTTGAAAATGGGACCCCTAAATGCTCTACACCCCGAAGGCAAACAAAAGACCCGGATTCAGTATGGTTAAAGTCTTGTGATGTGATTTTGGGGGGACTTCTGATATTTGCAACCTTGGAGCTGGCTGGCAGCCGGGGCGGCTCTACGTTTCACCCCAAGCACGGCAGTCATGCAGCCTTCGGTGGCGGTTCTACGGGAGGTCCACCGGTCACACGGATTCGGCGGTGGCTCTGTGGGTGATCTGCTGGTCCCACAGCTTCTGCCGAAGCCGCGAGACCGGCAGACCTCCCGCAGAAACGCAGCCAAGGGCTGCCTGACTGCTGCCCACACAGCAACCGGCAGGCCGCCCCCCATAGCTTCCTGCCCCAGGCATGCGCTTGCTGCGCTGGTGCCTGGAGCCACCCCTGCTGGCAGCACAGCAACAGAGCGGCGGTAAAGCTGGGGCCCATGGGAGAACAGGGTGCATAGGGTGTCGGATCCCCATCTGCAAAACAGGGAGCAGCTTTCCTCCTGCTCTGCAAGGCGGGGGCCGAGCCAGGGGCTGCTCAGCCAGGGCTCAGTATTGCTGTTTGTTCATTAAATTCATCTGAATTTAAAATTGTGCTTCCCAGATTGGAGCAAAGTGGCACATTCCAGGGTTAATAATTCACCAAGCACAGAAACCCATCCCCCTACCCCGACACCCACTGGGTTAACCCCTTGGGTCATGCTCCCGCCCAGCCCTGCTTGTTTCAGATGTCAGCGGGGCTGCACGTTGCTTGACAAGCCCTCGGCCTGGCTGCCAAACTTTGCTAGCTCAGAAATCGTTAAGCCTCATAAACTTGATTGCTGCTTCCCTTTCATCAAACACATTTTTTTCTTTTTTCTCCTTGATCTGACATGAACCTCACTCCCAGCCCACATCTCTCCCCTGCTGGAGACACCTTCAAAATTCCTCCAGATGCTCTGTCCATTCTCCACTGCTAGCCACTCCTCCGCAGCCTGGCTCAGGGAGGGGAAAGGAACTGATGCCCAAGGACTTGCAGTCTGGGTGTTAACTCTGGAGTCCTTTCCCTCTCTCCACATCTCCCTGCTGCAGTGTCAAGCAGAAACAATTCTCCTCTTTTTCAGTCCTAAGCAGCTGTTTTGGTAAGCCCAGGCAGGCAGCACCTTGAGGTGGCTGCACGTCAGTGGTGGGCTATGGGTACCTTGGATACAGGTATATGCAACCGATAACCACTTTGGGATCTTTGGGGATGAAAGCCATTATAACCCTGTAACCCAGCAGTGCCTCTCTCCTCACGGACAGGGGCACATCGGCCTCCCCCAGGCATCCCAGCTGGCATCTTGCAGCTACCGTGCACCGCAGCACACCCGCAGCTGCTTGAATCAATGCCACAGGCCTGGCTTGACTGATGCATTTTGCCATCACCCTGCACTGCGAGCTCTGCTTCCTCCAGAAGACACCCCCAGTCCAGCATCTGGGGCCTCCGCTCTCCAGACCTGCCGTCTACCAGCTGAGAGCTCCGCTCCCACGGTGGAGGGGCCATCAGAGCACCCTGAATGGGCAGAGATATTCAGTACTGACTTTGGGGGGATGTGAAACTGTTCACCCCAACTCCAGCGCAGGTGACTGGGGACTGGCACCATTATCAGCTGGTGCTGTTGAGTGGCCTTTGTGAATAGGGTTGGGGGATGGGGGCTGGGCCCACTTCAGTTTCCAACTCCCCTCGCAAATTGGCTGTGACCACCCTCCTCATTAGCAGCCTCAGCCAGAGGCCATGGACTAGAGGCTTGAAGCCCGTTGGCTGAGCAGTGGTGTATGTACACACTATTGGGAGTGTGCACGTGAGGCTCTGTGCATGCATGTGTGGGTATATGTGCATGTTCATACGTGTGTGTGCACCTGTGTACGTTTGTGTGTGAGTCTGTGTGTGCATGCGTGTGCGTGTGTATGAGCCTGCACTATTCAAGCCTGGCTGCATTTGGCTGATGGTCCCCCGGGTGGCTCGTCTGGCTCCTGTAAGCAGTGGGAAGATGATGCCTAATAAATCAAGCGCAGCGGCAGCCCCAGGGACTGACAGGGGATCTGGGGTATCAGTTACTGTGGCGTTCGACGCAGTGCTGCACACGAGGCTAATCCGGGAGGTCAGTCACGGGTGAGCGGCTCTAGCAGGGATGTGCCTGGCCCGGCCATGGCAGGCAGGGGACAATTCCACAGGGGTCGGGCTGGGGTCTGATTTAGCTCATTGCACACTGCAGTGATCTGGAAGAAAGGAGCAGGCAGGACAGGGCGGCCGGGAAAGGGTGAGCGGAGTGAGTGCTAAGCGCTGGGGGCAGCCAGGGGGCTCCTGGACACAAACGTGCCCTGTGCGTCTCTTGAACTGGGCACTAGTATCCGCCACTAACACCGCAGGCTCAGCATTGGTGTGGGCTTGGCCCCCTGAGTGGTGCTGTGTAAGCATAAGACTGTCTGTGTGTCTGTCTGTGCTACGCTCCGGGGAAGGATGTCTCCACGGTTGCATTCCCCTGGCTCTACCTGAGAGGCAGCATAGCTCAATGGGCAGGGCGTGGGCTGGGGGCTTCTGAGTTCTAATCCCCTCTCTGCTGCAGGAGGACCTGGGCCAAGTCTCTCGCCTGTCTGCGTATTTAAGATGTCAGTTCTGTGTCTGAGCAACCCTGGGCACAGCAAGACCTCTGGGTGCTACTGTAATATATGTGGCAGTAGTTCTCACTGGCTGGGGGGGGGCAGCACCCCAGGATCAAAGCTCAGCAGGAGCTGCCAGGGCAGTTGTGATGTCTTGGGTCAGGCCAGCTGCTTTACCAGGTCATGGTCAGTGCTGAGCAGAGCAGAGAATCCCAGCAAGGCCTATAAGAGATCCCCTCCCCACCATAGGGCTGTGAGATTGCTGGGGGGTTTTATCCTCTGCAATTAGCAGCAAGTCTATGGCCAAGGGTCTGTGATCCTCATGGACTCTTGCAGGCTGTGGTTAATTATTCCACCGCTCATTAACTGTGCGGCTTTCTTGCTTGGTTAATTTGCTTACTGCCAGTGACTAGGTGCATGGCACATTGGCCTCCGGATGGTGCCCCCTGTGCTGCGTTGTCGTCATCCCCTCCCTCCCCCCATGCAGAGCACTGCCTAGTGTCCGTGCTCCTGGGCTCAGCGAGCTAGAGCAATCTCCCTGCAGTGCCTCAGCGCTGGCTGGGGAGGGCACAGGCCAGCTTTCCGAATGCCAAGGGGGCATGACCACCGGTGTCCCTACCGAGTGCCGCCAAAGCTGGAGATGTGCAGCCTCTGACAGTGCTGGAGCCCTGAGACGGGACGCAATGGAAGTGAGCTGCAGGAGTCAGTCACGGGGAGTCAGGGGTGGCTGGAAGCTGGGGACAGGGAGAAGGCTGAGTCTGCTAGGAGCCCACTTGCCCCCTGGCTCCCCATTACAGCCCCGCGGGCCCTATGCCATGTGTGACATACCACGGACCACACCCGGCTCCCACTCACCCAGCCACTAGGTCCTGTTGCAGCCTAGACTGTGGAATGGGGAGGGTGGAGAAAATCAGGGGATCGAGTGAAGCTCAAGCGCTTGCGATTTTCAAGAGTGTCCTCTGAGTAGGAAGGCGTCCAATTTCTCAGAGCCCAGCATGAGACGCCTGATTTTTCTTGAGATGGGGTGTGTGTGTGCGCGCGCGTGCATACACACACGTGTATGTGCGGGGGGGACTCCAATTGTGGTCACTGGGGTCCCAAGGGTGATTGCACCTGTCCCCAAGCCCTGGTTTCAACCTTGGCCTGGGTGAATTAGTGCTGATCGTACGAGGAGGAAGGCTTTGGGGTAGGGGCGATTTGCTTTTTGCTTTTCAGCATGCCCAGGCAGGCTGTGTGCGCTCAGAGCGTGACTCAGCCAGGCACAGTGACGGGGAAAAAATCTGGAGGCTTGGGAGTGCTGCGGATAACGTGTTTGGGTTTGGGTTTGACTTCCTCGCCCGGAGCGTTGGCTGGAGAGAGTGACTAAGGCAGGGGGGTTCTGGGGCCTGGCGATCGAGCGCCTGGAGCTGACTCATTGTATTACAAGGGTGCCCCTGCAAAGCTGCAGGTAAATTGGAGAAGTGAGAATGCACCATATGCCGGCGAAGGTTAATTTTAGACGGCTGCTGCTGGGGCCTGTGTGTGAGCGCATGGGGCGTGTGTGTGATTATTTCTCTCTTTCGCAGTCATTCCCTGCTGCCCCACCACTGCTGGCTGCTCTGCCTCGGCAGGTCCCAGTTTAATAATGTGCAGCGAGGAACTGGGGCAAATCCGGGTGTTGCCTCCAGAGGCGTCTGTGCTTTTGTTGGCTCAGAGGAAGAAAAGGCACCGGGCAATTACCTGGCCTGCAGGCTTTTCTCCACCGTGGGCCACCAGCGCCACCTACTGCCCAGGCCTAGCCTGTGGCCAGCCCCTCCCTAGCAGGCCCTGTGGTTCAAAGGCCAAATTCCTGCCCCTACATGTTCAGATCTGTGCCTGGTGTGATCCCACTGAAGGCAGTGGGTGAATTCAGGCATGAGGGGAATAGGAGAGGCACGGTCCCTCTGGCTGGTGAATACTTCGAGCCCCGTGAGAGCCTGCAGTGCTTCTGCTTGAGAGTGAGGGGAGGCGGGTGCTGGTCCCGAGGGCTCTCAAGAAGTTACTTGAATAAAGGGGAGGGGTCCCATGCAATGCCCCACGAGTCCTTGGCAGGGATTGAACCAGTTCTAAAAACAGAGGCCTCCAGCACAAGGAGAGACCCTATTAGCTGCTCCCAGCAGTAGGCTGTAATTCTCATAGGAGGACCAGCCACTCAGGCTTGACCTGCAGTGAGCATAGAGCCAGTGGGTTACGCTGGCTTTGCCTTTCTCTGCATAAGGGCTGGCGTGAGGTGGGGTCTGATTGCTTTTTGGGAGGTGCTGGGGGCTCTTTGCTGGGTTCCTGGGAGACCTGACATTGAACCTGACCCCTCCCCATGGCAAGGTAGTGGGGACCCCTCCCTATGTTCAGCCCTGGCATTTGAATCCAATGGTTTCCATTCTCGCTCTCCCTGACCTGGCAGTCCTGCAAGCTGGAGCTGGCTGGCTGAGCTCTGTGGGGCCATACATTGAGATCTATGCACTGGTGCTGAGGGCAGCTCACACACGCGTGCACACACACACTTGCATGCCCGTACACACACAGGCACAAGTGCTCTCTAAGGACTCCACTCAGCGCCCTTTGGAGCCAGTGGGGATCCTGGCTGGTTTCGGTGGGCGTTGGATCAGGCCCTAACACACAAGCTCTCCCTTTAGCAAGTGTACGCAGGAGGACCTAGGCACAGGCACTTATCCCTGGCGCACACTCCTCAGGCCACTGTCAAGTCACAGGCCCCACCACGTGGGTTCAAGGAAGTGAAATGCGGCCACCTCTTTCCAAGGCCTGCGGCGCCTACCGCACCAGCCAGGCATGACTGCTGTGGGTTGGTTCTGAGCCAGTCTCTGTCTCCGGTGGCTGGGTTGCAGAGAGAGCTTTGTGGGTCCTTGGCCCTGTAATTCCCAGTGTAATAAAAGTTCAATGGGTGCCATTGCCCCCTGGGCTTCCCTCCCTTCGCTCACAGAAATCCAGTTCTCCCATTTGCATGGCGGGACGCAGCTCCACATCCTGGATTGTTGATGCTCAGCTTCTCCCACGCTAACCCAACCTGTGCCTCCAGCTTGGATTTCCCATTGGTTAACAGGCAATTTGACCAGCTGGCCCAAGCCCTGGCAGCGCCTCTCCCAGTGGGGATCACTCCTGCCTCTTCTCGTTGGCCAGCCCTCACATGCAAGTGGCAGGTGTTGGTAGAACCCCACATTGTCCCTCGCTGGTAGCACCACTTGGAAACTTTCTGCGGAGAAAGAGGAATTCCCCTGTGGCTGGGCTGGGAATCAGGAGAGCTGGGGTCGGTTCCTGGCTCTGCTGCAGACACCTTGGTCAAGTCACTGGGCCTTGCTCTGGGTGTGAAATGGGATAATAATCCTTCCTTTGTCCCACACACCAGGGGCTGGGTTCCCCAGTCTGCCGAGTGAACCTGCACTGGCTGGCAGTTCTCGCTGGAGCACTCCCCTTGCATTGGGGCAGTTCTGATAGAAGTGTCTCTGCTGGAACCCCCACAGGGAGGAGGGGTGTATGTCTGGGGAAGGGAACCCTGTATCCGTGACATAAATTAAATCTGTCCTGCAGGATCAGTCTCTGCCCCTCAGTTCTGCTTCTATCTTTGGCTCATTCATTCAGTCCCGGGCAAACAAGTCCCTAGTGCCAGAGGGATCTGCTGGGGAATGCTGGCTGCACAGAGCCTTTTCGATCAGCTATAGGAAGGATATTTCCTCTCCTCTCCTCCTGTTCTCCTCACACTAACTGTCCTGGTGAGGGGGGCCCTGGTGTGGAGGGCAGGAGTGCTGAGAGACAGTGACAGCGCTTAGAGTGGCAGGATGAGGGATTCTGCAAAATAAGAGATTGTGTCTGCAACATTAAGCAACACCTGACAAACATCTAACCTGGGAACCGAAGGAACTGGGCCATTCCTTGATTGGCTGGGGTTGTTACGTTCAAGCAATTTCCAGATCATCATTTCAATTTGTTTAATTCCTTCCCTGATTGTTCTGTTCTGAGTAATTCCCCTGCCATCTCTGCGCCATTACAGAGCCTTCCCCAGGAAGTTGGCGTGCACTTCCAGAACCACTTGGCAGCTGCGTGGGACAGGATTACAGTCCTGGAGCAGGCCCCAGCAGTCAGAAAGCACCCAGTGGGAGGAGCCATGCGTGCATTCTCACTGGGTGCAGCACCGGGCACCCCTAAAGTGCTGCATACAAACGCTCATTCAACAGTAATAATAAATATTACTGCTCTCTGCAGACAGAGGAAGGGGGCAATGCAATGAGCCACCTTTGGAGCCTTTTCTTTGCAGCTGGAAGCACTAGAGACTGTTAGGGGGTTGTAAAGAAAAAATTGACTTCTGCTTAAAGTGATCAGCCAAAGCACTGGAAAGACAATCTAGCTGCTAATGTACCACCCGGCCTGGTTCTGTCTGACACCTGCTGTCATTATCACAAACATGGTGCAGGAAAAACAGCCCTGGTGCCTGTTTAATTCAGAGCAAAAATATTTCCATTTTTCCCCATTTTGTTCCTACAAAATGTCCCGTGTGTCTGTTCAGCCACTAGCCAGGGTGGGATTAGCTGCTCAGGGCGAGGACGGGGCACAGGAATAAATGCACTGGCTTCCCCGGGATTTCTCCTTTCCTGTAGGGTCGCAATCATCCTCACATTTCTCCTTTTCTGTAGGGTCGCAATCATCCTCACATACATGCACGTGTGGAGTCACCCATTCATGCACATGCAGCGATATGTGCTCAGACACAATACTAACATGTGATGTGCATATGCATACATTTGTGTACACATGCATGCTCACAGTTAGCTGCACACACATACATGAATGGTTGTACAGTCATGACACATCCCTCCACTCACACACACACAGACGCTTTTGGTATCTGCATTTTAAAAGCTACTTTCTGCTGGGTAGGTGGTTGCGCACATTGAGGTTAATAGTTAAACACTTCCAGGGCGACATCTGCAGCCTTTACACAGAGACCACTGAGGACACTTTGTCACTGCACTCCCGTCCTCCTATTGTATCCAGTCCGCTCTGCCCCCACTCCAGTTCTGTAAGATTTACAGGTGTGGCCCTATTTGGCAGGGTCTTGTCACCTTCTTCTGCATGTCAGGGTAGCAGCATTATCCCCATTTTAATCAGGGACACAGGCTGGTTCAAGCCAGGAGTGGGAAGTCAGCACTGCTGAAGGCCAGTCCACACTCCATCCCAAAGGCAGGCACAGAACCCAGGAGTCCTGGCACCAAGCCCCTTCCCTCCCCCACTAGACAACACGCCCTTTAATAGCTTTCTTACAGGGGTGTGCTGGAGGCAATAAAATGATGCTAGAGGATTCATGTATTACCTTGAGGGTCCCATGCAGGGCGTAATTAGTGCCAGGGCCTGCCAGGGCTGAGCCCCGGCACCTCTGGGCCTGGCAGTTCAGACCCACGGCCCTTTCGGCAGGGGTAGAAGGACTGAGAACCAGGACGCCTGGTTCCTTTGCTAGCTTTGGCAGTGGAGTGGTGCCTAGTGGTTAGAGCAGGGGAGTGGGCACTGGGACCCCCCGGCAGGGGCTAGGAGTCGGGACTCCTGTGTTCTCCAGACTAGCTGTGGGACCCTGGGGGAGCCACCGGGAAGGCAGGGCTGGAGCCCCCCACCCGGGCTCGGGGGCAGAGGGGCTCTGGTCTCTTTAAGAGGCCCCGGCAGCCGCAGGAAGCAGTTCAGGGCTTCCTGGGCAGCCCCGCCCGGAGCCCAGCTCCGCCCCGGCCGGCCAGCGTGCGCCTCCCTCCGGCAGCCGCCCGTTCCCGGGGCGCACGCAGGGGCGCAGCGCGGAGCGCGCTCGGGAGCCGGGGTAGGTCCGCGGGAGGCCGGGGGCGCTTCCTTCTCGTCTCCCTCGGGCTGGGGGCGCTGCCGGGGCAGGACTGAGGCTCGGCCTCCGCCGGGGCACCCCGCGCTGGGCCGTGGAGCTGGGAGCGGGCTTTGCTGACACCCTGGGCGGGGGGCGCGAAGAGTCTCCGGCCAGAGGAGCCCTCGGGGGTCAGCTCCTCCTGGGGCCCTAGAACTTCCCCCTGGCAGATCTTTTAGGAAAACATGCGGAGCCATTTAAGCATTGGCCGTGATGGCGAATCCAGCCCCCCACGCGTGGGAAATTCCACTGGTTAATTACCCCCCGCCCCATCAGTTTGTCCCGGATTCGATCTGAGGCTGTGTCTACACTAGCACTTCTGTCGGTCAGGGTGTGAATACCCCCTCCCCGTCCCCCCACACAAGTTTCACTAGTGTGGACAGCGCTAGGTCGGCAGGAGACTCTCCTGTGGAGGGAGCTCCGGCTGCTCCTTGGGGGTGGTTTAATTTAAATAGAGCTGGGCTCCACAGGACAGAGCTGCAGCAGTGCGGCTGTAAGGTCCCTAGTGGAAAGGTATCTTGCTTCAACTTCTAACCCTTGGTTCACGTGTTAGATCTTTTCCTGCTAGACTGACGGGTCTGTTACAGGGGCGGCTCCAGGCACCAGCACTCCAAGTGCATGCCTGGGGCGGCAAGCTGCTGGGGGCGCTCTGCCGGTCGACGCTAGGGCGGCAGGCAGGGTGCCTTCGGCAGCACACCTGCAGAGGGTCTGCTGGTCCCGTGGCTTCGACAGACCTCCTGCAGGTCCGCCAAAGCCGCAGGATGAGCAAACCCTCCGTGCTTGGGGCGGCAAAATGTCTAGAGCCGCCCCTGCACTCTACACCCACAGTGTCAGAGTGGGAATAATCCAGGTTCAGCTGATTATTCACCATGACCCTCAGATCTTTTTCAGAGTCCTTCCCTGGATAGAATCCCCCTCCTTAGGCTTGCTATTGATTTTACATAGAAGGGCTCTGAGGCTGCAGCGATGGGCAGCAGGATAAAACCCAAGTCCTTGATGCTAAAACCCTGGGGACTCTCTCAGAATAACTGTGCTAGGAGCTGGTATTTTCCAGTTTTGGTCTGAGCCTAAAAGTGGGTGGAGGTAGGGGGGAGGGGGCATTATTACTGTACATTACATTGGTGCCCACAGGTGCCCACTGAGAGCAGCTGTGGGGAGTTAAGTGTGGGCAAGATCTTTCCAGCCGTTTTTGAGTTAAATGAACACTGGGATGGAAACGCTCCAGTTCTCCGCTTGGAGGAAATAGCGGGGTGGTGTTTTGTGTGTGGATTGTTAACATGCTCGGGGTGCTTTCTTTGCTCTGGGGGGACGCACTGCAAGAGGGGCTGGATTTTCAGCCTCTGTTTTCATTCTGACTCCTCTTGTTTTCACACAGTCTGTGATTAACTGTTTTGTTTGGGGGGATATTTTAATCTTGTTTCTGTTTGGGGGTTGCAGATGGTGGGTTGGATCAAAATAGGATCTAGGCTAGTGCCTCACGTGGGCCCCAATCTCTGCAGGTGGGCCCCTGTGCTGCTTGCAGCCCCACTGACTTCAGGTTCTGCCCTTTGCAGGACTAGGGCCGTGGTACTGACCCAGGTGTGGCAGCATCTGCAGCCACCCATACGGTACCGCACATCATTCCTGACCCCCCCCAGCCAAGGCACGGCTGGCTGGCTAAGGCTGCTCTATGAATAGAGCTACTTGTCTCCTGGAGTCTGCAACTGGTTCTGGGGAGTGTTTCCTTAATTTCAGGACCCATGTTCTGTGATGTTAATTTTTCTGCAGCAAACAGAGAATAGATCCTCTTTCCCCTCTGAACCCTGCAACTCTGCTGCAGCCCCATTACCAGGCGCCCCTCCATCGCAGGCTGCACCTGGGTGCTTTGGCACCGAACCTCATCAGTGGAGTGTGCTGGAGGTTGCCCTGGCTGGAGAGGAGCGATACTTTCAGCAGCGACATGCCCACGGCGCCCTTGATCTGCAACCAGACTGTGAGCAGGTGAGTTTTCCTTTCCATGTCCCGAAGAACATCTCTGCCCTGAATTTTTCCATGCTGTAGTGAACTTGTCCTTGGTGGATGAGTCACAGCAGAAAGGAAAATCCCGCCACCCCCTGAGAAAATGAGCTCTCAGGTGGGTTGGTTTCCCCGGTGTACCTGCCCTGGGTCAGAACACTCATGGATTATGGTTTAGTTGCTAATGCCAGCAGTATGCTAGGCTCTCCACACACAGGGCTGAAGCCCCAAGGAGCTAGGACTGGGTGAGGCTCATGTTGTTACCACTTGGCGGCTCTCTGCTGCCCTGAGTGCAACGAGTTTGATGGCTCTCAGCCTCGTTCATGCTCAGTGAACATTCCTGAAGCCACTTGTTATCGGAGTCGGCAGAGACAGGTGGCTCCTGACCTGACCTCCCCTCCCCGCCCTCAGAGGGGCTCTGAAGGGTCAGTGTTGTGGGGGATGGGGGTTGGGGGCAGCTTGTTCTGCTGTCAGAGTTGCACCTGCTCTGTGGGACTTCAGGCTCCGGGGCTGCGTAGTTGGCACCTTTCCCAAACACCCGGCTCCATCCCAGCCTGGTCTCGGTGCAGCACCACTGTTAGAGACGGTCTCCTGAGAAGCCTGGCCTTGTGGCTGTGGACACCGCGGGAGTACTAGGCATCAGAGCCCTGTCCCCTCGCGACTCTGGTTTCTGTCTCTGCAGAGTGAGCTCTGTGCTCAACCGGGATGCCAAGCAGTTCGGGAAGAAGCACATGTTCGACGGGAGTGAGGAGACGTGCTGGAACTCGGACCAGGTGAGCTGCACAGACGCCCCCTGTGCTTGCTCCGTCGGGGCAGCCATGGAAAATGGAATGATGGCACGTCCACTCGCTGGAGCAAACGTCCCATCCGAGAATCAGGGAATTGGCCCAGATTACGTGGGGGCTATTGCTGAGCACAGAATGGCTGCCATGCTTGCCTCCTCGTGCCTGGCCGCTGTGCCATCGCTCCGCAGTACTGCATGTGCCATGTGCTGTGCCCTGCCTCAGGGCTCTGCTGTGCCCTAGCTCCAGCCACACAGCGCTGGCCTTGGCTAACCATGGGGAGGGGAGGGGAGCGGCGCTTTAACCAGTGCTCACTCCCACCTTTACGGGCCTTACAGGCTCCCTGCAGACTCCGCCATCGCTGCCTGTAACTGGCCAAGTGGCCCCTGTGGAAAGCTGACTGTAACCTGCGCTCCCGTTTCATTCCTGGCTTAGGGCTCCTCCCAGTGGGTGATGCTGGAATTTCCACAGCCTGTCAAGGTTTCCCAGCTCCAGATTCAGTTCCAGGGTGGATTTGCGAGCCAGCTGTGTGCACTGGAAGGTAAAGCGCCTCCCCAGCGGGGGAACAACCTGCGGCATTCTGTGCCATTCATTCATGTCAATTGCAGGGTCTCTTTCAGGAATTGGAAGGGCTCTAATTACAGGATAGAGGCAGACTGGGGCTCAGACGATGTTCTACTGATGCTGTGGCCACGCCAGATGAACTGAGACAAGAACTAATCCAGAGAAAGATCTGTGGCCGATGCACTGTAATTATTTTCAGTTATGCATAAGAGCACTCTGCCGTTCTCCGGTGCCTTTCATGTGAAAACACCTTGCCAAAGAGCTTGCGACACACTGGATGGTAAATCCACAGCCCGTTGTGTTCACTTCTGCAGCTCAATGGGTGGCCTTGTGCCATGCCTGGCAGTATATCCAGATGCAGAGGATTGCACTGAACTAGATGTTCCAGTATCAACTGTATTTAATTCAGCATAAATCTCTGTAGTGGAATGTCTTTCCCCGGTGCTGGTGTGTGGGAGAACTTTGGTCCAATTTGAATTCACAGGGCCTAGACTGATCCCATTTTATAACCAGAAAAACTGAAGCCCAGAGAGACGAAGTGATTTGTCTAGGCTAGAGCAGTGAGGGCTATATAGGTACCTGGACAGATAATTTCTACAGTGTTAAGTGTCAGAATTAGGACTGAAACCCAGTTCTTGGCCTGACCTCCAGTCCTGTACTAAAGCCATAGGGGTGGGAGTTTTCAAAAGTGCCAAAGACAGTTGGACGTCCAGTTCCCAGCGTAGATCCAGTGATGATGCGAATCTAACTCAGCAGCCAGTGCAGACATTTCCATCCTCTCCTCTTGCTTCTTAGGTGGCAGGAAAGGTGAAGAACTTGTGAAGATATCAGACTTCTACCCTGAGGACATCAATGCCCTGCAGATATCCTTCCCTTCCCATTGGGGGCTCGGTCTGCTGAGTGTACGCGCAACATGCTGCAGGTGGCACGTGACCACCATGGCTAGGGCTGGGTGCGGACGGGAAGTGCAGTGTGATCGCTGATCCATGAGTCCCATGGGCTAGGTTAGAATGGCTCTTCCATGGAGTATACGCCCAGAAGGCCCTGCTGTGATCACCTGCTCTGACCTCCTATGTGGGACAGGCCATAAGACTTCCTTGAAGTCAGGCAGCTTGCAGGGGGAGGGATAGCTTAGTGGCTTGAACATTGGCCTGCTAAACCCAGGGTTGTGAATTCAATCCTTGAGGGGGCTATTTAGGAATCTAGGGCAAAATCAGTAGTTGGTCCTGCTAGTGAAGGCAGGGGGCTGGACTCAATGAGCTTTCAGGGTCCCTTCCAGTTCTAGGAGATAGGTATAGCTCCATATTATCTTTTAGAAAACCAAGCCATTTTGGTATTAAACCTGCCAGTGATGGAGAATCGACCGCAGCCCTGCATAAGTTGTTTCAATGCTGCACAACATCAACAGGGCAGGGTCTGTCTAACGCAGGCATATCAAAGGGCAGGTGGCCTTAAATCTGTTGGTGCAGGTGCTGGATGGAATCCTTGCACTCCGTGAAGTTTGCGGAGGGTTCCAGGGAAGGTGGGGGCATGAGATGAACTTCTTTTGGTGAGAATATAGCACATTCCCTAGCTCACTACCTGCTGTGATTGGGTTGTGCTGGGTGAGTGAGTCTCCTGCTGTATTGGAAGTTGTGCGTGTGTCATGGACCCCTCTGCCCTTGTTTCTTCCTTTACTGCTCCGTCCACAGCTTCAGGACACAAGAAACCATGCTGGATAAACTGAAAATCACCTTTGAGAACAGCACGGATTTCTTCGGGAGAATCGTCGTGTATCGCCTCAGTGTCCTTGGGGAAAAGCTCTAACCTGGGACAGAAATGGCAGAACAGCAGCCCATCACCCTGAGTGGGTTTGTTCCCCTGGTGTTTGATCAGCTGGCACTCTGCCTTCCCACCCTGTCCAGTAGGGCCCAGTGGCATGAACTGGCACGAGGTGGCATATTTGCCTTGGCAGACAGCACCTCTTACAAGAGAGGAGAGATGCCAGACTTGTTCTGCAATCGAAATGTAGCCACTTGGAAGTAAACCAGGAAATGCTCAGACAGAAAACAGCCGTGGGCATTAACAGAACAAGGCTGGGATCCTGGCCCCCTCCCCACCCAGCTGTGGCCTCACAGCAGGATCTAAAATCCCTGGAAGTGCACCGTGGCGTTCATGGGCTGTCTGCACAGTGCATGACAATCCACACGCTGTATTCTAGTGGCTCGTCACGCGGTGAAGCTCATGTTTAATGGCTGAATAAATGCGTTCTCCCTCCCGGACCACACTGGATTTGGGGCAGGTGAGTGGTTCTGTAGAGATTAAACAAATCACATACTGAATTTGGAAGCTGCCTCCTTTCCCCCCAGCTCGGGCCCACTCTGCCCATCCAGTGGGGTCACGGAGGTGGCAGCTCCAGGCTTTGCTCAGAAACTGGTGTTGAAGAGCTGGGAAGTGTCTGTTCCCCCAGGAACACCTGTTTCCTTAGGGCTCCTGCTCTCAGTGCCGCAGCCCATGAAGCCTGATGAGTTTCAAGCCCCTAACACTCAGCTGTGATGGAGAATGGAGCTAGCTGCCCTCGTCTCTGCAGGGGGCGAGATAAGACCAGAGGGCCTGTGACCAGTTGTCCAAAGTATCATTAACACCTACATAAGAACAATCAGCCGACAGTCCACTCGCTCCAGACCTTTTACTGATGGGGGAGTCAATCCCACTGAGCCCAATGATCAAGGCTGTGTGCCCCAAAGCACCCTGCCATACCCAGGCAGCAGTGGGGCAGTGCCTGGGGGAGCTCAGCCCATCTGCATGCAGCGTTTGTGCTGTTCAGGGAAGTGCCCAAGCAACTGTAAGTAAGGAGCAGACGATTCCCCCGCTGATTTTTTTTGGGGGGGAGGGGGTCTGATTCTGGTACCAAGCCCAGCCCCCATCACGTAGCCCAGATTCCATTCGAGCTCATTTCTAATCTAACCCCGTTTATACCAATCGCCCTGTGCCAACCCCTTTTCCACTTTGCACACTCTGTGTTTCTCTCTCTCAAATGGGTCGTTTCTGTGATTTCTTTTTTAAATAAGACGACAAACCCATTTCTCTAAATCCGCCCTCCCGAAAGCATCATTGTGTGACTTCAGCATTCAAAGGAAAAGCCATAAACTAGCCACCTCCGTCATGTAGAAGAGCCGGGTTTCTGGCTGTTTTGGTTTCGCCATCGTTAATTAAACACTGTCGTCCCTCGGTTAAGCAAGGCAACGTGCTAGTTATGCACCAGAAGCTCTCCAGTCTGATACAAGTGAGGTTTCTTTGGGTTCAAAGCTAATGGCTTTGCATGTAATTCAGCTGGTTTCTCTTCTAACTGAAGTCCCAGCTTCGACTGCAGCTGGCAGAGGGTGGCGGTGCACACAAGCATGAACCAGGCCATGGCTACCCAGTGATGCGCCTAGAGCACCTTAAACAGTCTTATGCTGCCCATGTGATGATGCCCAGGTTCTGGGCCTGGGAGAAGGCAGCTGGGCTAGCGGAGGTTTCCACGCAGCAATGGACACTTAAGGAGAAAATGTGGGAGCTCAGCTTGGACCATGTGGACTTTAACGTTGGTGGCTGGATTCTATCGATGAGCGGACGGGGCCATGCGCAGAGATGAGCTGACTGGACGGATGGAGGCGACATGGAGCTGTCTCCAGAGGGCACCCCAGGGGCCTGCCCAGAGAACTAACGAGGGGCAGTGCCTCTGACCCCAGCACTGAAAGGGACAAATGGGAACAGGGCAACAGCTGGTGGGGAGAGTCAAGGGTGGTGTTTGGTGGCGGAGGCTAAAATAGGCATGTGGAAGTGGGAGGGTGGCAGGGACAGGTGGAGGTGTTGCAGGTGATGAACAGGAAAGGGCCCTCAGTGCTGGGGGGGAAGAAGCTGTGGGGGGGGGGGGGGAGAAGGAAGGAAATCCACCCACGCAGCAGCTTGGAACAATGCTGCAAAGATGCACCATGGTCACTGGAGGGAACCAGGCAGAAACTGCTGCTAATGCTCCCTGCAACGTGCAATTGGTGGCCATGGGATTGACCCCAGCGGCTCCACCAGCACATTGTTGGTCCCATCCGTCCAACCCAACAGCCCATTCTGGACGGAGAGATGGTGGCTCGCTCACCGGGGCTGCCCTGCAGGCCAGGGCAACACAGCGGCTCAGGGCTTCCCTGGGATCACTGAGGGACACCTTGTTTTAATCACGGTTGAACTAGAGCGGGTAACTGGCCCTTTAAAGAGGTGAGATTTGAAGCACATGCAGTGCTGGTGGGGGAGTGATTTAACCATCTACTAACATGAGAAGGCATAAACCTCAATGAGTGTCACGGGGGGGACTGGGCCTTTAAGGGGATTTGCAGGCTCACTTGTAACTAACCTGCTGCTGCCCAGCTGATGCTGCAAGGTCTGAAGATACAAGCAGCAGAGTTCTCCCCTCCAAAGACACAACAGCTTATTTGTCACCAAGCACCATGGAGGGAAGCCCCATGACCCACGAGGCTGGTTGTGGGACAGGACTCCCAGCGCTGCTGCCTGTTCTGTCCACCCTGGGAGCGAGGGTAAGTGCAGCAGGGCGGCGTTTTCAAGCCCTATGCGGCTGGTCTGAATAGCAAGGTGAGGGGGGCTCTGGTTAGGATTAGGCAGTCTAGTCCCAGGGAGGTAGGGAATTGTCGAGCAGACGGTCTCCCCACTTACCCTGCTTCCCCCAGGGCTCGATGCAGCATGATCAGCATGCTGTGCACTGACCTGAACCCTCCCTAAGCCATTGCAACAAGCATGGTCAATGGCCATGGCGTGGGCCGGGGAAGAGGGTTGCCCCAACAGGGCAGGCTTTCAATCCCCCGATGGCCTCCTTTTGGAAGGCGGCAGGGTTCATCCTCACCCCATCTGAAGAACAGGCAGCATCCCAAAGAGCACTTCTCTGAGCAAGTCCCAGTTCCCAACACAGCCCCCACTCCATGGCTACTGCACTCAGGCACGGTGCTTTAGGCAATATTTAATACACAGGGGGCAGAGGGAGGCGGCTTGCAGTCTTGTTCACAGCAGAAATGCAGCTACCTGGACAATTCAGTGTCTCGCTGTGTGTGGGAGGCTTCTCCTTTGCCATCTGCTTGGAGAATTAACAGCTCCTCCTCCATCAGGGATTTCCTGCCAGCCCAGCTTCTAAAGCTCCCTCCACACCTGCTCGCTCAGCCGTGGCAGTGCAGATCTGCTGCAGGAGCATCAGCCCTTGGAAAGAGACAGCGTGTCTGGCCACCTTGTTCCCATGCAGCATCTGGAGACAGCAAAGCCCTGGTTCTCTCAGCCAGGGAGCATGAGCCAGCATCACTCCAGTTTCTTGGTCTGAAACAGCTTGAGGATGTGGGTCTCAATAACCTGTTGGACTAATGGGCACAAAGAGAAGAGACACCAGTAAAGTTTCAAACAGGCACAGCTGAAGTGTGGTCAGTCTCTGTGCACTCCCAACATGGAAGCAACCACTGGGGTTTCTTAGTCATTCTGCTTCCAGCATCCCCTTGGACGTTGGCAATTTAGATGAGGAGTTTCTGTTTGGCTGACCACGTACTGCACCCAACCCCTCCCCGGCTTGGCCCCTGTGAGCAGCTGAGTGTGAGCTGTGCTGTGTTAATGCCTCTCTAGAGAATCTGATTTTTGGGCCAAATTCAGGAAGCAGGAAAATGGGACGATCCTGTATCTGTGCAGATTAGGGGATGCCATGGGTGGCACTCGGCACTGAGGAACCGTACTGGAGTGGGGCAGGGTTCGGGTCCAACCCCTCCATTCTAGATAGTCCGAAGGGCAGGACACTTGCCTTTCTTGTGTCCCAATGCCACGGCCAGATCCATGGGGGTGTAGCCAGAGTCTGCTTCTGTCGTCAGATCAGCACCGTGAGCTGAAAGCAGACAGGAGCGTGTGCTCAGGGGCAGATCCCTCTCTACACAGACAGCTCGTCTCCCTCTACGGAGCAGCGGGCTCTAGGGCCAGCCTGGGGGCTTTGATCTTCCCCGGCTCAGGCTGGGCGCCCACTCCAGGAAATAGCAGAAGGACCATTGTAAATGCTCGGAGTTGAGATGCCGGAGCTGAATGACCTGGCACGTGACACACAGGCTTTGCTTATCTTGGCCATTCCATGCAGAGACCCAGGACAAGGTGCAAGCACTGGAAACTCGCTGCAGCTTTGGGTCTCGGGAGCCCTGGCTCTGGCCCATCTGTTACGTGCTACTGTTTGTCCAGGGATGCACGTCACCTTCTGATACCCAAATAACTCCATGCCTCTCCCCACGTCAGCACTTCCAGGCAGAGTTAGCAGTAAACAATCACTTAAAAATCAGCATGTGAAAATCTGTTGTTACCTAGTAAAGCCTCGACACACTTCACGTGGTTGCCACGCACAGCATACAGCAATGGGGTGCCTCCGTTCTGCAGGGACACAGGAGATGGCAGCCCTGAGAGCGCGCCCTGAACTTCACCTGGACGCCAAACGCTCAGGTACCATCAGAACTCAAAGAAATTTCACAGGGTGTCATGCGGCAGCTAAACAGAGTCAGCAGCTTTGGGGTGAGCTCAGCTGGCCACCGCGCTCCCACCACCCACCCGCCATAGCAGCACCCCGAGCAAGTCGCAACGGAAGAACTGTGTAAATTAAGGACTCGATTCTGCTGCTCTTCAGGCTGAGTTGGGAGCTCTGTCTGAGGGGGTGAGATCTCAGCGGCATACCAGGCCTGCCCTTGTGCCACATCTCGTGGTTGTGTCTCTCTGGGCTGGCTGGAGCTTTGGGTTTGATTTTTCAAGGCTCTGCATTCTCTGGAGCTTTAGGTGGGTTAGACGTTTGTTTTCATTTTATTTCTAACTGTGTTGGCCTGTAGTTTGTAAACCAGCGCAGGGAATGAGCAATTGCCTCTCTGAAGGGGCCACTTTAAAGTCTCCTAAGTTCCCCAGGATGGGCAGTTCATTAACAAAATGATTTTGCCTGGTCCTTGAAGGAGGCATTCAAGACACTCCTGGTCCTATGTGGAATCTTAACTGAAAACAGACCAATGGGCTTGATGTAGGGAGCAATGAATTTCTCCCCAGCTTGGCATCGGTGTTTCTTTTTCAAATTAATTTTTTTAACCTCCGCCATAAGCAGGATATTTTTTTAAAGCCAACCTTTCGCAACAGCAAAAGCCCAGGATGGCTGTTCCAGGGAGTGATACTGGCAATAAGCACCAGTGCATTTACCCAGTCGTATATATTGATATCTACATCTCTCTCCAGCAGCATGGTCACTATGTCAGTGTATCCTCCGGTGCTGGCCAGCGACAATGCACTCTCTCGCTCCTTAGCCAGTACGTGGGGGTCCGCACCCTGGGCACAGGACAATGCAGAAGAAAACAGGTCACACACAAATGCACTGGGAGGGTCAAAGCTCTGTTCGCTCATGGTTACCACTGTGTGACGTGCCACTTCACCAGCACACACATGCCCAGGCTTATCCGCTCACCTGAGCGGCTCCAATTCACAGAGGAATGGCCATGAGGGTTCAGAGTACTGGAGGGGGTGGGGTGATGGATCTAGGGGGGTGCTCACCTTGGGCGGCTCCCCACAAGCTGTGACCTGTCCTGGCTGCTCCTAGGCGGAGGCGCGGCAGACAGCTCTGCCCACTGCCCCTGCTCCACCCTAAGTGCTGGGTTGACAGCTCTCATTGCCAGGTACTGTGGCCCATGGGAGATGCGGGGACAGCCCCTGCCTGCCGCACCTCTGCCTAGGAGCAGTTGGGACAGGTCACCGCTTGCAGGGAGCCACTGAAGGTGAGTGCCACTCGCATGCGGCACCCCGAGCTTCCTCCTGCACTCCCTCCCGTGCCCTGAGCCCCCTCCCACACCCAAACTCCCTCCCTCTTAGTTAACCAGCACTTTTCACTTACCAGCACCCCCCATTCCCCCAACGTGCCAGATAAAACAGCTTTTACTGTATCTGTTTCCCGGGTAGATACTTAGATTGCAATCAAGTCACTTAACCTTCTTTTTGTTAAAATAAATACACTGAGCTCCTGGAGTCTATCACTATCGGGCAGGTTTTCTTACCCTTTAATCATTCTTGTGGCTCTTCTCTGAACCCTCTGGGGGTAGCAGCTTCCCCTCGATTAAACACCCCATGCAACAAGGAATTTTGCTTTGTCCGAAAGCTAACAATAAACCCTCCACTGCTTCAGGACTGTAACTAACACATTTCTAAAGGCCCCAGTCAAACGATGCAGCCCGAGGACAATGCAGCACAGAGTTTATTAAACGTAAAAATACTTGAGCAAAAATACCAGTGGATTATGCAGCCCAGCGATAAGGCGGATCTCAAATTACCAATATGCAGATCTTTAATTACAAACAGCTATTGCAAGTCGCAAGATAAGGCTCTTTAAGCTCCTGACTTAGCCTACAGATGGCTCAATCAGAACTGTCTGATAATAGATGTTGGAAAAACAGTTTTGCAAGGTTAATGTATCTGTTTTGTTCCCCTGGAAAAAAATCCGCTGATAAATCCACCAGTAAAAACCACCCTGCTGTGAAGACCTGAGGAGGAGATAGCATGGCTGGGTGGAAATCCGACTTGCCCTGGGGTCAGCAGAGACTTTTCAGCGACACCGATACTGTAACTAGCACAATGGGAAGGGGTGGTAAGGGAAGAGAGATGGGGGTTCAAAGTGTAGGAGCAAGTTTTGTGACTGGATTTCCAGGGTTAAGTACAACGGAGGTGGCCCCTTCATCCCAGAGGCAGTAGGAAAGAGCAAGGGAAAGCGCTTTGTTTTGTTCCATCAAAACATGGCTGACTAAGCTGAGCCATTGCCAGGCTCAGCTACGGTCTGTGCTGTGTGCCCAGGAGAGGTCAGCGCAGGGCACTCAATTTTGGGAGAAATCCAGAGGGGCATCTTCGCCCAACCGCCAGCCAATATAAACACCCAGGCTGGGTTGGGCTCTTACCCAGTCTAGCAGATGACGGACTGTTTCAATCTCCCCGAAGGCAGAGGCCCAGATCAGAGGAGTGAAGCCTCTCTCGTCAGGCTTGTTCACCAAGTTCTCCCCTGAGCAGACAAGAAAAAAAGAGCCTTGTACATACGGACCATCCACCGTTTGCTCCCATGGTTACAAGAACTCAGCCTCCAGAGGGCTTTGCAGTCATAAGAATATTCCTCTGCACCCCCTGGTTCAGTAGCATTAGCTGCATTTTGCACATGCGGAAACTGAGGCACGGACTGGTGGCATGACTTGCCCAAGGTCACAGAGCAGGAGAAGAGGTCAGAGAGGTTCCTGGCTACCAATCCTATGCTCAGGTCGCATGTCACCTGTCCCCCCACTGCTCCCAGAGGAGCATTTGTGTCCTTAAAAAAATTCAGTGCTCCCAAAGAGAGAGGAATTTCCCAGTTCACTCATGTACCACTCTGTCTGTTGCTCTCTTGGGCCTAGAACACTGGCTCAGAGCCTGGCCCCGGCAACGAAGGGAACAGCAAGGCTCCAGGAGGGATATGGGGGAAGGAAAACAAATCAGGAAGAAAATGGAGGGAAAATACAAAATGAATTTTGTAGAAGAATTGGTGCTACGACGTATGGGAGCACTACCTGATCCCTGGGGAAGAAGGGGTTAATCTCAGCCTCCCCTTAGCCTTGCACAGAGGCAGGCTATCTACTGGCTGCTTGTGAGACAGAGATTGGCCCGTTTTCAGCGGGGACGACTACCCTGCTGGTGCTCCAACTAGAGCAGTCTGGGGTTGTGTGAACTGGGCTTGGCTTCCAGGTAGAACTAGTCTCCTTTGAGGAAAAGCTTCTGTGATGGCACCTGGGGTTTGTTCCTGCTGACTGCTCACACCAGGACACCAGCTATTCAGCACAGTAAATGCAAAGGCAAGGCTGGAGCTGGGGAGAGGCTCTGCCCTTGCAGCCTCCGCTATGGCCTCCCTTGGCTGTCTGAGCGTTTGCCATGTCTCTAGCCTATCACGCAGAGCCAAACATCACCAGGCAGCTCCCCTGCGATCAAAGTGCTATCGCGCGTCACACGCTTCCTATTCCAGGAGAGGCCTCTTGAAGCAATGGGGAAGACCAGCCAGATACGTGCTTAGGACTCTCTGCAGCCATTACTTAAAGTTCTACATCAAAAACTTAAATTGTCCCTAAAAACCAGGATAAAGTGGGAGAAGGAGAAGGAGAGACAGACTTGAAGTTCGATGCACACACCTTTTCGGAGATACTCTTTCAGCTGACTGAGTTCACCCTGAGCAGCCAACTGGTGGATGGACAAAGCTGGTATTGGAAAGGAAACAAAATGTTAGAATTATGTCCTTTAGTATTTGCTGTCTGGAGATACAGGCAGGTACGTGTACAGCCTAGGCAAGATCAGGCAGCTGCATTATGGCTTCCCATTCTGTGCTCTGGTGGGAGTGTAGGGTAGAGTCAACTGAGCCAAAATGGGTGAATTAGGAGTTGGGTTTTTTCCTCCTCACTAATCCTGCTCAGAAAACTTGCTCTCACTGAACCAGGGGATAAAATAAGAAACATTATTGGGATAAAGATCGGATCTGTAAAAAACCAAAAACCCCTTGCCTACCTATTAGCTCTACTCCCAGCCTCACACCAAAAATAATTCTGAGATCCCACTGGAGGACCTCATCTGCAGATGCCAATGTATGGAGTCACTGCAACTCTTCATGCATATTAGTTACACACGTGTTTAGATGTCTGCTGGACTGAGGCCTTGCCATTTACCACCAGCGCTGCTGCTTGGCATCCGTTTGCCCAGTTAGCCACAAACTGACTGTCTTTGGCTAGTTTTGCATTCAAGTTCCTCTGCACTAGCACTGCCTTGCAAGGTTTGGGGTGCAGGAGCCGCAGGGATGTTCGTATCTAAAACAAAAACTATCACAGATTTTTGTTTTTTAGTTTCATACAAACATTCCTCCACTGACATTTCGGTTTGATAAACATTTTATTTTTTAAAAATTTACCTGTTCAACCTAATCTTTAACTTGCTGACTGTCCCATTCAGACGAGGCAAATACAAACAACACAAATACAATAAAATATCCGACTGATCTTGTTTGAAAGATTTACAACAAGGTTCACAGCGACTGGGGAGCTATAAAAACATGGAGAAATGACACTTTTTTCCTACCATCACTTACCAGGCTAGTTGTTTTAAAACTAACCTGCTATTGGTTAACTAGTGCCGGGGAGGAATGGACGTAGCATTAAAACAAATGGGATGCAGTAAAAATGCTCTGGGAACAATTTCACTGTAGGAGGGAGACGCAAGGACAATGTCCCGCTGGATGCCCTGATTAGCACCCCACTGTGGAAACAGTGGGAGTGCCCCATGTGACTTGCAGGAGACAAGGAGGAAGAGTGGACATGTACTGGTGTCTTAGCTGCAAAAGCTGCTCTCTCCTCTCCCTGGCCCACAGGGCTGAGGACAGAGCCTAGTGCAGTGTCTCAGTGACCAGTCCCAGACATCTCCCAGACACAGTTTGATCCCACTTTGGTCCTTGGGATCAAAAAGGTTAAGGGACACTGGCCCTAGCACACAAGCGTCTTTCCCATCGCAAGCGGCACCTCTGAGCGTGGGATCTCGCAGCCCTGTGATACTCACTGTCGAGGGTTGCTGGGAGGGCAGAGACCTCGTTGCCTCTCTGTCTGTTTGTCAGGGTGGTCGAGTGCTTCAGGGATGTACCTGCCTCGTTTAAACAAAAAGAGTTGAAGTGGTGACCTGTTCCAGAGCAGAATCGAGGTAGTTCCACCCGGGGGAGGTTCCTCCAACAAGGGGCGGATAGCACAGAACTCCGTCCCGCAGGATTCTGGGACGGTTACTGCGAAGCCTAGAACGGCCGAGTCAGCATGAAGCGAGGGGAGCAGCTACAAGCATCGCTGACAACTCTGTGTTTGGAATATCACCAGGGTCAGTCATCCGTGGGGCTCATGGTTTATCATCACCCAGGAAGGTCTCAGCCATTCTGACTTTACAGAGGACACCGGGGACAGCACGGACGTTCAGCTGCAGTAAAGTGTGTATCTATGCCAAAGCAGGAGTCCTAGACCATTGTGATACCAGAGGTAACCATTTTGTGAGGCAGCCCCCCTCAACCCCGCAGAGGTGTGACATCGGCCAGGCCACTCCAGGCTGAGTTTCCACCTGGCCTGACCCAGAGAGATGGATGCAGGCGTGGAGGGGCAGGGAGGCATGAGTCCAAGGGGGAAGACTAGACTGGCTAGGCAAGGAGGCTGGAGTGCAGGGTAGGGTGAAGAGGGGGCAGGGACAAGACGGACGGGACAGAGGCCGAAGACTTTGTGTCCACTGCAGTACATTCCCCTCGAGACCGTGGAAGTTCCCTGACTCTCAATGTTCCTTTGCTGTTAGCAAACAGCTGTGAAACCTGGGGCATTTTTCCCACAGGCCCCATCCTTATTCACTGCACAGGCTGAATGTACTTGGGTTGTGCAGAGGAGGCTGTTGTCTGTAAGGCCCCTGTCTCATTTGTTGCAGAAGCTGACAGGTGTGCAGCGAAGGAGGCAGGGGACTGCAGGAAGAGCAAGCAGGGTCTCATGGTTAAGGTGGGTGAATGTAGCCCTGGAGAACTGGATTCTACCCCTGCCTCTGCCAGAGTTCCTCTGTGATGCTGGACAAGTCACTTACATCAGACTTTACGCGGGTAGCCGCTAATTGTGCATGCCTCATTTTCTGGGGGCCCACCCTGACCCCCCGGAATCTGACATACAGAAGAGCTGAAGTCAATGGGAGCTGTTCTTTGAACGTCTGAAATGTTCTTTAATGCTAAGGACTCTGAAAAATCAGCCCTCGCCCTTTCAGATTGGGCACCCACAATTACTGGACACTTTTATCCTATTCTCTCTGTGCTTCAGTTCCCCACCTGTACTATGGTAACAATAATCCCCTCAGCTCACAGGGGTGTTATGAAGCCAAATTCCTTCATGTTTGTAAAACATTCCGATGCCACAGTGAAGAGTATTGCAGAAAAGCCCATGAGGAAATTCTAATTCTGTATTCAGAGCAGGGTTAGAACAGTGTGCAGTAAATAAGGCCTGGGGACACACCGAGCAGTGAGAAGAAAACAGAATATTGACAAGCTGCTCATTCGCGTAGCACCAGCCATCCTGGGCACTGCATGAGGCAGGGTTTCGGTGTTCAAAACAGTATGTGATCACGTAATTAAATACTGTGTCATAATGCACACGCACACAGCGGGCCAAGTTAGGTTGCACAGGCAACCTTAATTCTGGCATTTCCTACCTTCTGAAAGCTTGACTTTCTAACCTGAATGTTTATTTACCATATTTTAATGCAATTTCCTAAGGTCTTTAAAAAAGGAAAACTTGGAAAAATTCAAAAAAAAAACCCACCCCAAAAATCCATGATCTTTGGATTCACAGCACGGTCCTCTGCTATGTGAACTAATAGAGTAACTGGCAGCAGTAGAAGCTATCATCTTCTACGTGGCCCTGCCCCTAGAGCGGGACAAGACACACACTTTGGTAGTGGGATTCACAGTTATTTGCTGAACACCAAAGAAATGCCAAAACTTTGGAGTCTTGGATCACAGCCTTTCCTAGAAGTGTTTCACAGCAGAAGTTGTGCCTCTGAGAATATGATCTTGAAGACCTGTCATACTCACTGTCGAGGGTTGCTGGGGGGGCAGAGACCTCGTTGCCTCTCTGTCTGTCTGTCAGGGTGGTCAAGTGCTTCACGGAAGCACCTGCTTTGTTTAAAAAAAAAAAGAAAAAAGTTAAACACTGGGTGAGAATGTGAGTTGCTTCTTGCTGAAGAGCAGAATCTGGGCTAGTGATGTTTCCCAAAAAGGGACTGATACTATATAACATAATGCAATGAACAAGTTACACAGCACCCATCTTCCAAGCGCTATACGTTTACTAGCTAACCCTTAGGGAATCAATCCATCTTCCTCCCTCTTTTACAGAGAGGAACCAGACTGGAGTTTAAGGCCCAAATCTTCAAAAGTAGCTGTCGACTTTTGGATGCTCAACTTGAGATACCGGAGCCAGTGCCACTCCATTAGAAGTTGATGAAGGCTGCAGCGTGCAGCATCGGTAAATGCCAGGCCTGTGGGGTCTCAAACAGGACACCCACAAACTGTGACATTCACAAACCTGTGACCACTTTTGCTATCTTTGACCTGAGTGACTTGGTCAAGGCTGCACAGAGCTAGATTAGACTTCAGGAGCTTCGAGTTCCCAGTCCTATGTTCAGTCCTCTAATAACACAACCCACATGTCTTGACCCCCACGCTCCTGCTCCAACCACAGTAGACTTTGCTGCTACTTCTCACTCATACCTTTGTGGAACAGCTGTCCCAGAGGCTAAGGGTCATTCGGGTGCTATTTGTGCACTGCTTGTACAAAGGCACCACTTACTATCCATGTGTTCCTTGGTTATTTGAATGACAGAAGTGGGTTTAGTTCATAGCGGCTGGCCAGAGTCTCCCTGGGGTGGGCTTTATAAGCCCAGGAAGTATGTAAAGGGATGGGTTAATAAAGTGGCATGGAGATAATTAGCCATTCCAGACAACTCTTCCTACACTCCCTCTTCTTCTCTCCTAAGAGCACAGCGAGGGATTTTCCTCTGCTGCTGGGTTTATCTCCCACTCATGGTGCCCAGTGATTACCAGCTTCTGGATCCATTCCTCCCAGCCACTCCCCACCTCACCAACCCCAAGCAACTAACCAGTTTGTGCAGCAAGGCCTTGGTCAAGATCTGGACTGGCATTGTCCTGCATGCCTGGATACAAATGCAGACACACTGTCGCTGAACTGTTCTGATCCCCACCAGCAGCTGTGTCCAGATCTCCTGGTGGGATATCTTCCATCGTTCAGTGTTACGCTCCTTCAGGCGCTCAGTGGTGCTTCTGCTGCTTACCGAGCCCTCCGCAGAGGGGTTGGTGACTGTTTTTTCACCTTCCCTGGATACAGCTGCTGTTACACAAGGAAATATTAAGGCCGGGAAAGTAACAGACAAAATGTCTTTTACAGAGATGGACGTAGACCTATGTATGCACACTCCTACCAGGGAATGGGCTTCCAAAGAGCTTGACCAGAGTGAAACTCCCAGTGGAACTAATAACTTATTCAATAAGGCAGGAGCAGAGCTGGGGATTGCAGGGTATATGCTGCAATTATGATTAAAAGTGGATCTGTTATGCAGAGCCTCTCTGGGGGCATAATCCGGAGCCAACTGAAATCCAGAGGAGTTTAAATGGGATTAGGGTTGGGATACATCAGAGATTTGTGTCTGCACACCCGCTGGTGCACTTCATGCCAAATCACTTGCTCTCGGCACCAAGGCTTGAGCAAGTCAGTGTTGATCAGAAACTCAGCGTTCATTTGTGAAGTCCCATTACGCTGATTACTAGCTATGTGTAGTGGTAGCTTAGTGGTTCCAGGATATTAGAGAGACAAGGTGGAGGAGGCCATATCTTATATTATAGTTGGTCCAATTAAAGATATGGCCTCACCCACCCTGGCTCTCTAGTTACTCTCTAAGATATTTATATGGCTCCAATTACTGCAGTGAGCACCTCACTATCTTTAAATGCACTTCTCCCCCCCCATGCTGAAAAGACATTCAATTCATCCCATTATACAGATGGGGAAACTGAGGCACAGAGAAGCTAAGTGACTTGCCCAATGCCACGCAGGAAGTCTTTGACGGAACTAGGAATTGAACCTGGGACTCTCAAGTCTGAGAAGTCAGTACCCAAAACTCAGACTCTCAGGATTTCCAGCTCGAACCATCAGAGACACTTTGGCATCTTGCACTGAAGAGTTTACATTAGTTTCCCCAGGCCCCTGCAGAAATGCTTCTAGGTCAACACAAGAAATCACCAAGGGAAGGAAAAACCTTCCAGTGGTAACAGTTGTGTTTAACGGCACTTTGCTAGCAAAGCACTCAAGTTGTGCAAAGCCTGGACCCCAATCCTAACCCCTCCCCTGGGCCAGCCCCAGCCTGCATCTTAGGCCCACATCAGGCGTGCAGAGGACCCCAGCCAGTGGGTCCCAGCCCCCTGGGGAGGCGACTCCCAGCCCAGATTGGCTCAGTGCCTCTTTTGCTGGTGGGGTTCATGGGGAGCTGTTGGCTCCAGACCCTCCCCCCTCCCATTGCAGTAACTTGCAAAGCCTGATCACGCAGCCAATCCATCTGCCAGAGGACACAGACTCCGCTAATGGGTATGGTCCCCTTGGGCACCTGGTGGCACATCTCACTGCAAGGGGGCAAAGCAGGGCCTAGCGGGGCTCAAGGCAGCGTGGGCAACGTGGGCATTGCCCCCTCCTCCCCCCAGGCCACAGTCTGGCGAGCTGCACCAACTTCTCTTTTTGCATCCGCTCCCCACGCCCCCCAGCTACCCTTCCCCACCTGCTGCACTGTCCACCCGATCCTCGTGCCCAGACAGAGCCCCACGCTGCCCCCGCGGCTGGGGGGCCCCCAGCGCAGCTGTCCTGCGCCCCTGCTCCCCTTCCGCACTCCGAACTGAAAGTAACTTTTGTTGTCCCACAATGCACCTGAGCCCCGCAGCAGCGGCTGCTGGTGCAGAGCCGGAGCCCGCCTGGCCCTTTAAGAGTTCCGATGGGGATACAGTGGAGGGAGCAGCTCTGTGCGGGGCGCGTGCATTGCAAAGCTGGGGGCGGGGGGCACGAGGAGGACGCTGCTCTGCACCGGCTTGGAGCCCCCATCAGCTGACCCGCTGTGGGAAGGGCTTCGCACAGTCTGGCTTTAAAGGGACAGTCCATCTCTTTCGGACCGGGCTATGCAGCCCCGCAGTGAGCGGTGACGCGGGGGTTGCCAAACCATCCGGTTGGAGATGCACAGATCTCAAGGGGGGGTGTGGGTGGAGTTTATACGGCTAGTGGCCAGACTCGCCTTCCCCCTTATTGCAGGGTAGGTCTGTGGACTTTCTGGGGTGCAAATAGGACCAAATCTGGACTGATGATGGGCCCTTATTAATGCTTGAACTGGTGCGGTCTGTGCAAACCGCTGGGGGAGCTCAAACCAGATTGATACAAACCCAGAACCTGTCGCCTGGATTGTTGCTGTTTGTAACACACCCTTGCCCAGAGGTGCCAGTTGTTGGCTTCCCTTGCGCCAGGTGCTGGAGGAAGCCAGGCCTTCAGCGAGCCTGGGAGGGTGGCCTGGGTAGGAGACAGGGCATGTGTGGTACTAGTTTAAATACCAAGGTGCCTGGATTCCAGATCTCATTTATCGTTATTGCATCCTGCACAGGGTGGAGACTAGTCCCACTCCCGGCCATTCCTCTCTGTCATTTGCTGCTGCTTCCAGCTGCTCTGTTGTGTTGGTCTCCAGAGTACATGCCTTACATATGTCCAGCGCTTCCTTCTGATTCTAGTGGAGATGAGCTACTGGTTGGTGATTTCTTGGATCTCTCTGTTGCTGATGAAATCTTTCCATCCAATTCCCAGGATATTTCATAGGCACTTCTTTGCAAAGGTGTCTGACGTTTTAGTAGACCTTCTGCTCTTGCAGCTGTATGTTAGCATTGAAACTACATTTGAGTTAAAAATCTCTTTACTAATTGCTAATTAAAATCACCAGTGAAAATCCCTCCTCTCCCCCACTTCATAATCCATGTGTGTTCTTTCTGGGGAATCGGAGTAATGGTGTGTTGCCCTTCTTTCTGTCCTGGGATCCCAGAGCTTTATGTACCTATTGAATGAAGGTGGGTAATGGCAAATTAGTTCTCTGTCATTCTGCTTCTTGGATCATCTCACTGGATTCTCACTGCTGGGTCTCATGTCTCCAGTGTGAGACATGCAGGCATCTCACTCCACAAGAATATAAACAACCCCCTTTCTCGCTCTAGCGACGAGCAGTGCAGATCAGGAATGGGCCTTGCGTATCTAGTACGTGATTGCCTAGACTGTGAACCCCACACACATCACCCCCTCCTCAAAGAAAATCCAAATGGTGGGGGAGGGAGGGGGATGCTGGGTGGGATGAGAATCCTGCCAGACAATATCTCCAGAGAAACAGAACTACTCGTGAGCAATTTCCCCCTCTCTAAAGACACCATCTGGGCTGGATTCTCACCCGTGGAGCATATGTACAGCCAACTGACCAAAAGACACAGGCCAAAGAAATCCTTTATGAGGCTCAGAGAGTTTGGCACACTCTGTACAAGGGGCAGGATCACAATGCAATGCTCCCTAGAGGCCGGGGCCATGCAGAATTAGTGTATATACAGACGGTGACCTATGGTGCCCCTGGGCTTATGTCTCCCATTGAGCCACTTTGAGGCAAGACGTGTTAGCTGCTCTCCTTAGACTGAAAGAGTCTTGACCTTGTCAGGCAAGCCAGGTCACAGCAGTGTAGTGTGATCAAACAAGCAAGATCATGTGCAGCATTGGTGTCTACTTGCCCCTCTGTACTGCTGGTGACAGCCACCAGCATTGGTCAATGATGCCAGCTGCCCCTCTCCTGCCTCAGTGCAAAGGGGAGTCTCCCCACACAAGAGGGCAGCAGTAGGTAAGAGGCGGGTGAGGCTCACTTATCAGTGATGGAGCTACCTTGTGGAGAGGGGCAGGCGTGATGGGCAGAACCCCCCCCCCCAATACTATAATCACCAGGGGTAGCTCCCTTGGGAAGTTCCACTTGGCCCTGATACATGGCAAGGGGGGAGGGGTTCACACTCGGAGGGCACCGATGCACCAATCTCATGATTTTTTGGAACCTGACTCATGAGTTCTGACCACTTGCAACGAGCAGCACTGGGATGAACTCAGGGGACCTGGAAACACTGGGGGCTTGCCCCAGCAACTGCATCCCTTCCAGGTGGGGGGCCCCAAGGGGTAAGCATGGGTAGAGTTTACAACAGCTGTCCTGATAACCCTTCCCATTTAATTCAAGTGCATTCAGGGGCAGAGACAACGTCCCATTATGTCTTCCGCAGAAAGTCCCTGCCTCTTAGGGCTAGGTTTGCTGGGGGGGGGAAGCCACATCCTATAGGGCCACACAGCGGGGAGGTGAGGGTCCCCCCGGGGAGGGGTCGCTCACTGGCCCCAGATGGTAGCGGCCTAGACAGGACTGGCGCCAGGGTTTCTGGTGCCCTAGGCGCCGGGACATTTCGCCGCCCCGCGCAAGGGTCTCGCGGCTCCCTGCCCCGGGGGGGTGGGCCTTGGCTGCAGCGGCAGCGCACTGACCTCAGGGGCGTGCTGACCGGCGGCGCCCTGACCCGGGGGACACCCTGGGCTGCGGCAGCTCAGCCCCTCCAGCAGCAGCGGGTGCAACCATTTAAAAAAATTTGGGGGGGGGCGCCACTTTTTGGCGCCCCCAAATCTTGGCGCCCTAGGCAACCGCCTAGTTCGCCTAAATGGTTGCACCGGCCCTGGGCCTAGAGCATGTTCAGCAACAGGGGCCGGCGGGGGAGCAAGACAAGAGGCGGAACCTCTGCGGCGTCGCGCGGTTTCCAGAGGGGCCATTTCGAGCGCTGCACCGCGGAGCCGGAAGTTGCCCCCGGGCTGGGATTCCGGTCCGGCTTCGGCATCCGCTACACCCCCTCGCCCCCCGCCAGCGATGGAGGAGACCGAGATGCAGCTCAAGGTGAAAAAAGGTAAATGGCGGCGCCAGGGCTTCCGGCGGGGCGGGGCGGAGCAGCCCCGGGGGCCGCGAGGGGCGGGGCATGGTGGGGGGCCAGAGGGGCCCAGGAAGTGCCGAGGGGGCGGGGTGAGAGGGACAGGGATGGGGGGGGGGTTATAAGGCCCTTGTGTGGCCTCCCCGAGATGGGATGGGGCCGGCCCGGGCCTCAGGGCAGCCCCCTCGGCGGGTACAGGGCCCCAGCCCGCCCTCCTGGTGGTCATAGGGCGTTCTCCGTGCTGGGGCTGGGCAGTTATGGAGCCCCAGGCCAGCTCCGTGGGTCGTGCAATTGTAGGGTTTCTGTGGGGGCCGGGGGCCTGACAATTGTAGCCTAAGGAGTCCCCTGACCATTGCTAGTTTGTGTCTCTTCTTCACATAAATCCTGATTTTTTTTTTTTCACTTTTCCTAAGCTGAGCTTCCTGCAGCAAGGAGTTCTGCAGACTGCTCCTGTGGTTCATTTAAAGAGCAGTTTTTGAAAAAGATAGATACATTTTAAAATGTTTGACTTTTTATTTCAGTGGACTGCCTTGCCTTCTTGCAGTGTATTAAATCCATTGCTGTCTGACTTGCTGCAGGTCTGGGGTTAGCAGGCAGAGCCTTCACATGTGAATTAAAATGAGAGGAAGGATTTGGTTAAAAGAACCTCACCTGGGTTTTTTGCTACTGGTTTAGCTTCACTAGTACAGATACGACTTTATGTTGTTGCAGCCCAATTTGAAGCAGGTACCTGGAAACTGGGATAAAATGCACTAGTGCAGGTTTTGTTGCACTGGTGTAAACTATGTCCGTGCTAGGTGGTTTACACTGGTGACTACAACCCCAGTGTTGACAAGGCCTAAAAAAATAACACTTCTGGGCTTTGGTGCTTTGTGGGCATTTGGAAATACACAATGGCAGCTGATATGAAGTGGCAGGATGTGCAAGAAAGGCTCAAGGCCACAGATTGAAGGTGTCTGTAAAAGTATCTTGCCACAGAGATCCTCAAAGGTGTGAGTCAGGAAGTAAAAGGGATTTCCTATGAAATCCCAGACTGGATCCGCCCTAGCATCCATCTCATTCAGTATCCTGTTTGTGACAGTGGCCAATATCTGATGCTTCAGAGAAAGATGTAAGAACTTTCCAGTAGCAGATGCAGGCCTGCCTTACACCTCATCTTGATCTCTAATCATTAGAGATTGGCGTAAATCTGAGGCATGAGGTTTAATATCTCTTCCAATTTTTTTATTAGCATTAACTATTATAACCCTGGATATCCTTGCTGTCCAGATAACTGTCCAATCCCCTTTTGAATCTCACATTCCAGTGCCCTACCCTCCAAGGCTCTGTTCATCTGTGCTTAATAACAGTCACATAGTTGCTACTTCCTCTTTCTCTCCCCTCCTTGCCACAGCACATTGTGTGAGCCCCAACTCAAAATGGCCTCACATCTGCAAGTCAGATGAGTAGTGAGTGTCCGTATCCTTTTTTGGAACATGTAGTTGGCACGTGGCTACAACTTGTTTTGCAAAGCTCAGCATTTATCTACATCTATATTCACGCCGTTTGGAAAGTTGGCTAACAGCAAACACTGCAATAACTGAACACTCATAAATGAAACAAAAGCTGAGAGCTGGCGAAGAAAACTATTTGGCTTAAAAGGAACTTTTAAAAAAAAAAAATATATTCAGTTCCAAAAGATCAGCCAGCTCACGCTATGCATGGGCTCAGGACTAGCTGAGCCATAAACCAGCTATTTAAATATGGCAAAAAAATACCCACTACTTTTGCTGTGATTAAAAAAAAAAAACTACATCCACTATTGAAAGGTTACTTCTGAAAACCCTCTCTGATCTTTGTGTTTCAGATAGCTGTAGGTGTACATGGGGCATTGCAAACCCACAAAGAGGAGGCACGCTCTTCCCCCCAAAAGCTTGCAGTCTAATTCACAGGATATGGAGCTTATGAGCCAGAAGGCAGGGCTCACGTCTCCCCTTTGTGTATGGGGTTAGGCACGCTGTCTGTGCTCAATAAATAAAACATTTTAAATCACAAGAAAGATGTTGTCAATTGTTTGTATTGTGGTCATGTTTAGCGGCAAGACCAAGGCCCCTTTGTGCCAGATGCTGTACAAACACATAGTGAGAGAGTGCTCCAGAAAGAGAGAGATTCAGGATGAGAAGGGAAGGGGGTGGGGGGCCTGGAGTGGGGGAGTGACTTGCCCAGGGTCCCACAGTGGATCAGTGGCAGAGCTGGGAATAGATTTCAGGTCTCCTGAGCCCTGGTCCAGTGCCTACTCACTATACCATACTGCCTCTCTAAAGAACATTGTGGGGATATCCATGGGGAAAGGTTTCCTAAAGGAATTGTGCTATTAGGAGGAAGAGAGAGGAGTTGATTTGCTCCAGGCACAGCGGGTGGTGAGAAAGACAGTGCAATGCTAGGAATGGAAGGAGAGGAAGTTTGGGAGATGGATGGGGGAGATCACAGAGGTGGTGGGACAGTGTGATGCACAGCCTTCAGAACTGAGAGCTTGAAGGTGATACAGCATGTTCAAGAAACAGCATATAGTGGCTTTAAAAGCTGGTCATGGGACATCAGCAGGGCTGGAAGGGAATTCGTTTACCTCCTGCGTCAAAGCAGTTTACTGGGTTTTAAAACCATTGTGCTGTAGCTCTCTAGGGTTTTTTCTGGCAAGGCACTCTGTGGCCCAGAGCCATGTCCATATGGTGGGTTCGTCACACTGACTGCATGCTACTGTGTGTTCCTGGCAAACTCTGTTAGGATCTCCATGGGGGCTGTTGAGATGTAAGGAGCATGATGCATGGAACTGGGTGAGCAGCTGGAAAGGGAACCTCAAATCTGAGGTCAGTCTAGATTTCTGTGTTGTCATTACCCCCTTTCTGCCATTAGCTCCCAGGCTGCACAGGCGCTCCGTACTGGAACAAGAGCTAACTTTCCCTTCAAGATTAATTTTAGGCTCTGCTAATCTGCTGGCTTGGCTAAAATGCCCAGAATCTGTTCAAAGATGTTACTGATCCCAGAAAAGCAAGTGGTCTTACAGGACTGCAAGTGACCTCCCTGAATGATCTGTGGCTAGCAAACCCAAAAGGGCCAGCAGATTCCAGCGCCTCAGAGGGTACAGTAAACCCTGCTGCTGTGCTGTGAGTCTGGGGGGGAAAGATTCTAAACAGAAATCAGTGCTTAGCTTGATTTTGCTTTAACGTACCTGCTGATAGGCTAGACGTGTCAAAGGGTTTTGGAGCTTTGCCTTCTCCTAGTTTAGTCCCATTTTAAATAATGCTGCTGTTTTGCTTATTTTAGTTACAGACAAATTCACGGAGAGCATGTACATCCTGGCCAACGAGCCGTCCGTGGCACTGTACCGACTGCAGGAGCATGTCAGGCGCTCCCTTCCAGAGCTAGCCCAGCACAAGGTGAGAGCCAGTCTGGGTCAGGAGTCCAGGGCTGGCAGGAACAGGATGCAAGCTGCCTTGCTCCCCATGACACTAGCACCCCTGGCCATTTTTTCCTGACTCTGTGAGGTGGGAGAGAACAGGATAATCAAGTCCAGGTGGGAGAACGGTTTAATGGTTAGAGGAAAGGGGTTGGGACCCAGAGCTCCTGGGTTCTATTGGGTCCGCCACTGAATTGTTCTGTGGCTTGGGAGAGTTGCTTTGCTGCTCTGTGCCTCAGTTTCTCCATCTGTAAAATTGAGATGGTATGACTGGCCTTCCAGGGCTGCTATGAAGCTTATCTAATTAATGTTTGTAAAGCACTTTGAGAACTTCAGATGAAAGGATCCTCAGAAGGGCAAAGTAGTGTAACATAATAAGCTGCTTCAGATAGTCGCTGGCAGTAGTAGACCCAAAGTGACCAGAACCCCTTGGAAGATCTCCCAGTTTTGGTTGACCTTAAAGCTCCAAGTTGCTGCTGGGTTCATTTTGGACTAAAACAGAATGAAAAGGACTTTGCAGCTGGCCAGGGCCCTCTAGTGGCTGCACTTTGCACTGCCGGGGGGAGCCTAGAGAATGGTGTTGGGTTTCAATTCCTTGCTCCCTGGACCAGTGAAGGCTGGGGGTTGTCTATGAGTGACATGTTTCCCCTCACGTCAGCTTGAATCTAGGAGAAGTGAAATGCCTTTCCAAGTTCACGCTCTGAGACAGTAGCGGAGTCAAGAGAAGAACCCAGGAATCTGACTGCCATCCCTTGGCTCTAACCACTGGGTGACAGCCCATACGTAGAGACAAAGGAAAATGAGTTACCTGCCTTGTCTGGGGAGAGGGGAGATGTTAAATCTCATTTCCCCTGGCTGTGCTGCAAGGTGTTTTTATTTTCTGTATAAAATATGGGGAGAGAAAAGAGTAAAAAGAGCCCACCAGAGGCAAAGGACACTAATGAATTGCAGCCCACAGCTGCGCTTCCCCTTTCCTCAGAAACATGGAGTGCTGACACTTTAATGCTAGCCCTGGTGTCCTTCTCCCTTTCCTGCCAGTCATGATTCATTAGGAGTGATGCCTCCTGAATAGATTACTGCTCTGTGTCTATGCTAATGCACTGTCAGTCCTCATTTCTCACCTTTGCTTTACAGCCTTAGTTTCCAAATTAACCCAGATTGTGGCACTTTATTATTCACTTATTTATTAACTATTTATGTACGTTTCTGTATGTGAGCGGAGGTATATAGAGCTGTATATGTATGTGTAGTGCAACATTAATCTGGTCACATCACCAGGACATGGGGGACAGGTTTGTAATACAATTCCCAAGCTGTCACTCACCTTGATTTAATCAGAATAGGCCCAATTTCAGGGAATGTGTCCTGAGCAAAAGAAAACTGAGCAGATTGTATGCCAAGCCATGCAAAGAGAAGAGCTTGGGTGCCAGCATCGAACAGTTTGTGCCAAGGAAGGGAGGGGGACACTGAAACCCTACCGGAAAAGACAGCGAGGTGAATGCATGAGACACACAGCATGTTGTTAGGCAGTGTGTGGGGGGTGGATTGTTGAGGAGGAGCCTTCTAAATCTTTTATTTACTGACTTTCTCAGCTCGGCAGGGTCGTCTTCATGAGTATCCTCAAAACTCACTGACCTCTCTGGAGGTTGCTTGAGTTCACATTGGTAGCTACTTGCTGTCCCTTCTATTTTTAGCCAAGATAGCTGTCATTTTTCACTTTCCTCCCACAAAAAGAAGACTGTCATCTAGTCAGATTTCAGTGACCCAGAGGGCCTTGTCCCTATTTCTGCCCATGCTCTTGTCACAGCTAAACGCATTCACATGCACGCATTGAGGGCTTGATGCCCTGCTTGATCCCTCTCCTGCGTTGGCCACCAGTCCTGACTCAGGAGTGACTTTTGCCTGAAAAGGGAGGAAAATAATTTCCCTAATACCTCTGCGAAGGCAGCAGATGAATGTCAGATTGCTCTGCTTTGTCCTCTGCTTCCCAGTATAGAATCAGCATGGTCAAAGGGGGCCTTCGTGGACTAGATGTGGAGTGTGATGATGGTTAGGGGTATGGAACACCTTCCACATGAGAAGAGTTTAAAAAGGCTGGGCCCGTTCTGCTTAGAAAAGAGATGACTAAGTGGGGAGATGGTAGAGGTCTATAAAATCATGAGTGGTGGAGAGAAAGTGAATAGAGAAGTGTTATTTACCCCTCCTTGTAACATGAGAACTAAGGGTCACCTGATGAAATTAATAGGTTGTAGGTGTAAAACGAAAGGAAGCACTTCTTCACACAAACACACAGTCAGCCAGTGGAATTCATTGCTAGGGGATGTTGTGAAAGCCAAAAGTATGACTGGGTTCAGAAAAGAACTAAAGAAGTTCATGGAGGATAGGTCCCATCAATGGCTATTAGCCAAGATGGTCACTGACACAACCCCATGCTCCCAGTGTCCCTAAACCTCCAGTTGCCAGAAGCTGGGACTGGATGGTGGGATGGATCGCTCGATAATTGCCCTGTTCTGTTCATTCCCTCTGAAGCATCTGAAACCAGCCACTGTCAGAAGACTGGATACTGGAGTAGATGGACCATTGAACTGACCCAGTCTTCCCATCCTTACATGTCTCATAGGGTATGTCTACACTGCAATCGGAGGTGTGCTTGCAGCGAGCTCCAGTCTAGCTAGTTTGGGTACCAATAACAGTGAAGCAGCAGCATCACGGGTTAGCCGGGGAGGATGTCTTCAGGCTCCCTGGTGGGCTTGTACTCAGGACGCTAGCCCATGCTGCTGCAGCTTCATTGCTGTTGGTACCCAGACTGGCTAGAGTAAAGCTAGGCTTGGTATGCCTTGGTGTGTTGCGGTCACACCTGCCTTTGCAGTGTAGACATACCCACAAAGGATGGTAGTGAGGATCCTTAGAGTATCTGGGGTGAGCTGTGGGGCTTGAGAGAATCCACTTCAGTTCCACCCTCCCCCAGATACCTCCTAAATCTTCTGTAGTCTTCATTCTGTATTGAAGATTAGTGTCAGTAGCTCCAGAATCCTGTACACAAGATTCCTTCCCAGATGAGGCATGAGTCTCTAGTAATCATGTGATGTCTGCGCACACTGTTATTTCCACTTCTCTGCATTGTTTGCATCTTGATGTCACTTGAATAATATAGTTCACCCACTAAATGGGCCTGATTCTGATTTTGCTCGCACCAGGATCATACCACTGACTTCAGGGGGCAAAATGGGGCCTATTGTCTTGGTTTCGTGCTTCTTCAGGTGTTTAAAATAGTTCCTGAGTTTCTGCCTGGTTGTTAATGGTGGCGTGAGGAGGAGAAAGATGAAAAGAGAATTATTCATTGCAGCTGGGACTGTGCTGGCTACAGAGGAGAGTGAGTGTTCTCTCTCTGCATCTTCAGCATTGGTTGCCTCCCCCCTGACCCCGAGAACTAAGGAGGAACGGTTTATGATAAACAACACAACATTGTGTTCGCTAACGCACAGTCCTACTTGCTGGGGTCCATTCCTGTGTAGTTCTGTGTAACCCCCCTCTTACCGAGCTCACTAAAGGACGCAGTGTCCTGAGCATTCTTAATGCTACTCAGAATTACAAATCCGTGGTCAGGTTGTTTCTTCTGTTCTTGAGCTTGTTCTTGTTTTATTATTCAGCTTCCTGTGGCGCTGTTTCAAACAGGAAAGGGGCTTGACTATCGTTGAGAAAGCTTTCAATTGGGGCAAGGTGGATTCTTTTTGTGTCTCTGCTAGGGCCTGTTGACTTTGTGGCAGGACAGAATAATTTGCACTTGCTGAGGGCGTTAGGCAGGCTGTGCTCCAGGGAAGAGCTGTCTGGTTTTATCTTGCTCCAAACCACGATGACTTATTGACTTGGTTTTAATTCTTCCAAATTGTTTTTTAAAATTGTTGAAAGGGTCTATTGTTGAAAGGGTCCATTTCAAGTTAATTTAGGCTCAAAAATTAGGTTCTGTGAAAGGAAAAAGGAGTTGGGGAGAGTATATACGAATATTATTGTTTGCACAGTAGCACCCGGAGGCCCTGACCGAGGTCGGAACCTGTTGTGTTAAGTACTGTCCATACTGTATTATGAGTATGAGACAGCCTCCACCCTGCAGATCTTAAATAATGCCTGGCTATTATGTAGCACTTTTTATGGGTAGATCATAATGCCCTTTACAAAGGAGTTATCTTCAGTTATGGAGAGATGAGGCAAAAAATGAGGGGAAACTGAGGCACAGAGCATGGAGTTGACTTGACCAAGGTCACACAGCAGGTCATTGGCAGAGCTAGGAATAGAACCCAGGTATTCTGAGTCCCTGTCTAGTGGTCTATCTGCTACACCATGCTCTCTCTCAAGAAATATATTGATTGATTGATTGATTTGATTACTTCTTTGGAAAGTTTTTTCTTTTGGCATTGCCCTGTGGTATTAGAAACCTACACACAAAAACCAGACAGTGAAATTCGCTAGAGACAAAAGTGAAAGTGACCAGGCTGATTTTACTTTCCAAATTGACATGAAAAAAGTAAATGCAACAGAAATGGTAGAAAGGAAATTAGACCTTTAAAAACTATTTGTCTTCATCTAGCGAAGCATGTTCTCAGCGACCAGCATATAGAAACTTGGTAAAGCATGGTTTGTGTCTTGAGCATGTCTTCTGGGTGACTGAGTGAGATCTCTGCTACTGTAGTGGTTTGTGTTTGTGAAAGATCCTCTCCGGTACAGAGAACTGACCTGCTTCCTTCTCAGTTCCATGCCATGTAGCAAAATATCCTGTTACAGAGCAGGTTTTGAGCAGCATAAGTGACGTTGACTGTAGTCCAAATCCTTACCCCCTGCTTCTGAAGCTCTCAACTCTCTCTAGGTTGTCTGAGCGTCTCCCATGAAGTAGACTGAGGAATTAGCTCCCAAAGGAAGCAGTGGAAGCCCCATCACTTGAATCTTTTAGAACTGATGGACAAAATGCTAGAAAATCTGCTGTAAGGGAAAGTTCTGCACAGGTTCGGAGATGGGTTAGATGGGACTTAATAGGCCTGGTCTGTTCCAGGTCATATGATTCTCTGGAGATAGGGCCTTAGAGATTCCCAGTGGGTTTAAATAGGAATAAACTGTTGGGGGTGATTTGGGAGGAAAGGTTGGTGCAGGAAGAAGGTCACCGCTGTGACTTTCATTGATTTGATTAAAAATAATCTTAAACCTTCATCCATCTCAAGCTCTCCAGGCAGACTTAACACCTCACTGGTAAGATACAGCGAGATGCAGGGCCCAAGCTGCCTTGCTGTGTCTGAGCTGCATTGCTAAGCTCTGCTCTTGTGCTGCACAAAGCTGCCTTTGGGGATTTCCCCTGATCTTTCAGGGGTGTAGAGCTCCTTGTTAATTTACTGCTGGGTGACCACAATTCATCATTAGCGCTATTGCATATCATTAGCTGGCTTTAGCTATTAAACCCTATGTGAGGGGTGCCCTGGGAATTCTGAGAGAGGATGTCATGAAAAGATTAAAAAGACAGGCACACAGCGGAAAGGCTTTTTCCTAATTAAGAACATGAAAGCCCCAGGAAGTGGCGAGAATGCTGGGAATGGACATCGTGGCCTGGCCTCAGATACAAGGCAAGGTTGGAAATCTACTAGTGCTAGGGAACACTGGGGCCAAAGTCTCTGGAGCTTTGTAATTTCCTCCATCTGTCTCCCAGCCTCTACCTCAGCCACTGTTTCAGCCCAGCCCAGTCACCTTTTACTCTTACTCTGTTGGCTCTCACAAGTAACTAGAACAGAGCTAAGAGCAGCGTGGAGCCAGGTTAGTACTTGAACTGGCAATCTTCAAGGAGCAACTACCTGCTGCAGAAACAGTGTTGGGGATTTTTTTACTGGGGTACTCTTCCCTTTGAGTCACGAGTGAGCCTGTGTCCCAGAGTGGTGCTAAGCAGCACGGTGCTGCCAGTTTGGGGTGAGAGCCATTGTGATCACTAGTGATCATTCACGATCCCCTGGCACTTTTTGCAGAGACAAGAGTTTGTTGGGTAACATTTTCAACAGTGTCTAAATGACTTAGGCACGTCTGTAAATTTTACAAATTAAGCCTACAAATTCTGACCAAATGTAAGTATGGATCATTTCCATCTTCCCCCTTTCACTAAATTCATCTGCCTTTTCACTGTGATCTGCTTTTTTCACTTTCGGTTCTTAGCTGTTCCATAATGTTGCTGTGTGCTGTTATGTTCCACACCAGAGTTGCAGCTTATCAGATTTGCATGAAGTGATCCTATGCAAGGTTTGTGTAGCACTTACTTAGCCCTTCAGATGAAAGTCTCTATAGGAATGTGCATTATTATTATTAATAGTATTAGTCATTACTTATGCTCAGGCTCTGAGTGCACTGGGATTTCTTAGCAGACTGGAGGATGGAAAAGTCTGTTTGCAAGCAGGTTGTAAAAATGTTCACCAGAACAATTCCTATGAGATTCCTGAATTGTGAAAGAAGCTGATTGTCTGTTTTTCTCTTGGAGCTCTGGATTGGAGTTGATGGGAACCGAGTCAGCTCTAATGGTAGCTGCACCAGCTGGAATGGACGTACCACCTGTGTGGAATGCTTTGGAACTTCTAGACGATCAGTAGCATTTGCTTTAGCAGCTCATTGATATGACCCTGCCTCACCTTGGCTCTCAGTTGTGTCATGGATGCATTCACGGCCAAGAGAAATTTTGCCAGATTGTGCAAAGTATTTAGCTCCAGGCAGAAGCGGCTTTTTAAAACAAAACCAGTGCACTCTTAGTCTGAGTATGGCTCTCGGAAAAAGCCCCCGAGGTGATGCTAGCCTTTAAAATGGGAGGAGGACTCATAATGCGATGCCCAGCAAAAAGCAGCAGAGCCCAAAGGTTGAAGTGATGTGGGATTCATGTTCTTAATGTGCACAACATTTACTGTAACCTCAGCTTTGAATTCGGTCTACCTGCTGTCAGTTCTCAGCTAGAAACAATGAGAACTTGAGGTTGTGAGAGACGGGGACAGGGAAGCCTACAAGGAAGGCGACATCTGGCTGTCGGATGTTGCAGGGGATGGCAGTGAATTAAATGCTACACAGAATTAAAGACCTATGTGTAGTATGTATCATTGGCTGAGCAGTGCGTTTCCAGGCGAGCCTCGCTAACGATACGTTCTTACCTGCTCTGTAGCACTTTACAAGGAAGGAAAAGAGCATTTTACATATAGGGAAACTGACGCCTAGAGAGGAAACATGACTTGCCCAAGATCACTCAGCATGTCAGTAACACAGCTGGGAGCAGAACTGCCAACCTGCTACTCTAACCATTGAACTGCACTGTCTCCCTGCTAGACCACAGGTGGCCATTTCTTCAGGTGTTCCATATGCTTATGTAGCGTGTCAGTGAATGGGCTGCATTTGGTGCTAGTTGTGTGTGTGATGTGGGTGGTATGTCTGTCTAGTACATAGGGGCGCCTTCACTTTTCCTGACAAGAAGTTTCATTCTGTGTTCCCCGTGATCTGCCTTTCAGGCTGACATGCAGAGCTGGGAGGAGCAGAGTCAAGGAGCCATCTATACTGTGGAGTACGCCTGCAGGTACGGCAGGGTGCTGGGAGAGCGCTGACGTTTGCACTTCTCTGGGACGACCACCCTCCCTTTTTAAAACCCGTGGTAAATCAAAGGAGCTAGCAAGGAGGCTCAGTTTGTTCTCTCTCCTCCTCCCCTGGTGATTTCACAGTACAGGTGTGTTTTCACCCCCATTTCAGCTCACTGTGGTGCCCAAGGTATTCCATGCTCCTGTTGGTCAGTGACGAGAAGCTGGGTTCGTTATTTTGGGGGTCAGTTGCTTGGTTCGATGATTGAGCCTTTGGGGGGAGGGGAAGTATTTTAAGAACTAAACGTAGCTCCTGTTTTCAAACCTGGCAGGTCAAAGCCAGGCACCTGCACACATAGTTCCTTCGATAAAGGGGGCCTGTCTTCCAGAGAGGGGGAGCACCCTCAACTCTTCCTGGCATTAATGGGAGCTGTCGGTGCTCAGCACATCTCCAAATCCAGCCACTAGTATTTGGGAGCCTAATTATGGATTCACTCTAGGCACCTCGACTTGGACATTTTGGCCTCTGATTTAAAATCCAGTCAACGGCAAACGCTTCCATTTATGGGCGTTGCTTGGATGCTCTCACACACAAGATTCTGTAAGAGCTTCCTGCCCCCGACCCCCCATTCCACCAGCACAAGGCCCAGTTCATCCTTCCCATCCCATGTGCCCAGGGGAGCCATTTGCACCACTGCAAAGTAAGTGTCATGCAGCAGAAATCAGAGTGGAGGCAGTTTGCACTCGCTTGGCACTGGTGTAGGTTCAGGGCAGTGATGAACTGAGCCACAACTGGCACTAACTGGCCCCATCTCAGCAGAGAGTCAGACCTGAGGCATGGTGACAGCAGGCACGGCTCTCTGAAATGTTACTGTCAGGTCTAGTTCTTTTCATTGAGTCTGATGCATTCTTTCTTCCTCGGCTGTTGAGGGCAATACAGACCTGCCAGTCTCTCCCAAGAAATCCACCCTTTAGCTAGTGTTTGAAGATGCAAAATGCCAAATGTAGCTGTAAATCCTCCTTAGCCATCCCCTCGCCGGCGTGCATGTATATTCTAAACCAGTGAAGCCCTCAAAGGTATTAACTGCATCCCCTGTTCCACCTGATCTGTTTCAGCGCCATAAAGAACATGATGGACAGCAGTGTGTATTTTGAGAGCATCGACAGGTTGCTCAAGGATGCCATCGCTGTGAAGGATCAGCTGAATTCCGCTCAGAGCCGCAGGTAGCTCGGGAGTCTGACCCCCTGAATTCTGATAACTGCCCTACCGCTTTATAGGAATGATTGTTCTGTGACTGCTGAAGGCTTCACTGGCTGTTATTCTGCAAACTACAGACAAGCCAAGCAATTACACTCGTAATTTGACTCTGGGCTATTATTTAAAAGAATAAGCTCCTTGCCTTGCGGTGAAACTCTGGTTCACTTTACTTTGGGGAAAAAAAGCCTCTTGTTTACAATGTTTCCTGCAAAATAACTTATTTCCCTATGTTTAAAGAATGGGAGGTACTTTTTGGCTAATATGTAGCATTTTTGTGCATTGTTAAATATATTTATAGCATGGCGAGGGCCATAATAATAAAAGGATGTTTTAGTGCTGAGGATGGGAGTGTCTGACTAAACAGGGTCCCCGGCTGGATGGGAGATGTTCACTAGGTCATTCGTGGGGCTCTGTCTGTGGATGGGATTTTACACTGGTCAGTGTAGCTGGAGGATGCATTTTGCTGTGTAGCACAAGGAAAGCAACTCCAGCATCTGCCAATAGATGGGCTGAGTCTAATATATTCAATCCATCGCCCCAAGAGCCTTAATGGCATGAATGTCAGGGGTGTTGTGGGAATGAAACTCACGAATGCTGCTCCATAAACCTAACAGCCTTGAATTTCCTGTTGTGAGCACATGGCACAGAACAGGGCATTCTGCCTACTTTAGCCAAGTGACTTTCTGTACTCGATGTTTGTGGCTACGAGCTCTCCTATTTTGCCATGTTGCTAACTTGCCTGGGGCTATGTCTAATTTGCACACAGTGGAACAAATTCCAACAGCTCTTGGAAGTGAGGCCACAGAGACTGTGGGTCTTGACATCCCAGAAGGCAGGTATAGGAGCCATGTAGCCTCCATTGGCTACCCCCTTTCTATTAAAGATGGACGTGTCCAATGGCCACACTTGCCCCTACGCTGCACATGGAGGGCTCCAGGCTTAGAAGCTGTAGGTGAGGAAGCCCTGGTGCTTCACGCTCCCATGGATACTGTTGTCCTTATCTCCTGGTGGATGTGATTGTTTTCTTACAGCACCGCTGCTCTCCAAGCCCCGAATCTGCCAGCCAGTTCCTGATTTCAGACCAGACTGGCCTTCCTCTGCCTTTTTCATCCAGCCCAGGTCAGTGATCTCTTTGGCCAGATGGAAGGGCGAGAAATCTTCCACCCTTAAACTTTCTGGTCAGTCTGTGTGAGGTAGCTTAGAAGACTATTGCCCTTTAAACGGAAAGACACTGCAGCAAAGCGCAGTGACATTGACTGTGTCGGTGGGAAGTGGTGGTTAATTTTGAAATGCAAATGTCCCAGATCCTCAAAGGTAGTTGGGCACCCCAAAGACCTTCTTTAGACACTATAAAGAAGTGGGATGGGAAAAGGCCTGCACGCAGCTTGGCAGTTGGAAAGGGGTGTCACGTACGTTTTGTTTTTTCATTGGAGCGACAACTTCATGTTTCTTTCTAATGGAAAGGAATTTAACAAGTAGGTGGTTTTCCCAGGGCTGGGAAAAAAGGGGCTTAAGGGGGTTTGAGATCAGAAAACAGGTTGTTAGCCTGGCATTTCCTGAGAGCGGTGAATAACCCCGCACAATCACACCCTACTTTAAAGAGAGAAACTCTGTATTTTAGCCATTGCTGTGTGCTCAGGAACACAGCCGTGTTTTAATAGCGTGACGCTCAAGGTTTGTTAATCCAGCAATGTGGTCTCCATCTCCACTCGCTCCCTGCAATGCCGCACCCATCGCTGTCCTAAAGCTAGCACACGAGTAACACAGCCAAGAGTCAGAATACATCAATCACACTGCTGCTTTGGGGAGCCTGGAAGGAACCTTGCAGATGGCAGGGCAGGAAGCATGGTTTTAAAAAAACCCTGATTTTACTTATTGCCAGTTCATTGTGCTTGGACTCCTGGTATAAAACACATGGAAATCAATGCCTTGCTTGGAGACAGGTTTCAGAGCGGCAACCGTGTTAGTCTGTAGCAGCAAAAACAACGAGGAGTCCTGAATAAAGACTGGGAGTGGTTGGGTCATTACAAAATCTAAACCTAATTTCTCCAATACTAATTTCCCTCTGCTGTTACTCACATCTTCTTGTCAACTGTCTGAAATGGGCCACTCTCATTACCACTTCAAAAGTTATTTTTCCTCCCTTGGTATCCTGCTGTCAATTGAATTGTCTCGTTAGAGTGACCTCACACTTGGGAAGGCAACTCACATCTTTTCATGTATTTATACCTGCTCCTGTATGTCTCACTCCATGCATCTGATGAAGTGAGTTCTAGCCCACGAAAGCTTATGCCCAAATAAATTTGTTAGTCTCGAAGGTGCCACAGGGACTCCTCGTTGGTTTTGGAAATCAATGGAGTTCTAACAGGGAAAGTCACACAATGGTGAATCAGACTCCGTTTAAAGAATGGGTGTGTCTCATGGTAACCAGCACCATCTGTTGTATTTTTATTTCCTATTGTGCATTTCTCTCTCTCGTACTAACCGCGCAGTTGCACCAAACAGGGCTCTTGTTTCACCTGCTCCAGCCCCGTCAATCCTAGCCCTGGCTGTATAACCACCAATCTCCTGGCAGCCCCCACTGCACTGTCACCAGGATTATCCTTTTCAGTGGGGAAACCAGCAGTAGGGCCAGGTGAACAAAGATCTTGTTTCCTTGCAAATGCCCTTTGTAGGCAATTAAAGAGCAAGGAAAAGTGAATACAAAGGCTGGTGTTTACATGCAGGGCCGTGTTTCTGGCAGGCAGCAGCTGCCTCTGTTCAGGCACAGCGGTTCATGCTGGAGCAAAGGTTTTCCCACAGGAAGTGATCTTGTTGACTGAGTTGTGTCTGTGCCCAGTCCTGGAGATAAGGAACGTTGGGCAAGGCCAGGTCAGTGAGCAGCAGGCCCCCCCCCCACACACACCTTCCAACCTCCTCTCTCTCAATCTAACTCTCCAGCTGCATCTTCTTTTACCCCTCCCAGCAGTGGCTAGTTTCTCCTCTCCGAGTGGAAGCAATCTCTGCTTCACCGTAACGTACAGCAGCTGTGTTGAGGAGCGAGTCTTCCATGTGAACTGTCTAAACCGCCATAGCACTAGCTAAGGAATAACGGGAGCAGGCTGGAGAGGGACCAGCAAGGACAAACACTTGGAGTGCAGAGGGGAACTGGGCTGCGGGAGAAGGCAGCACACAGGACGGCCGCTCTCCTATGGCTGATACTGCCTGTTGGTTTTTTGCCCTCTTCTGACACGCAACTAATGGCATTTTGCCATGCGGAGCCAGTTCCCGTCTGCCCCTCCCAGCTCAAGCCGACCCGGCAGGGAAGGAGTGATGGGGACTTTGAAGTGCAGCTCTAATCAGACAAGTGACTCTACCACTCACCCCCACTCTCTTTCCTGCAGTTTGATGACTCCGTCCTGCAGAGCTGTCATGGCCCCAGTTCTGTCTCCTGCATCACCTGAGTTTCCAGGGTAGGATCTTTACTCACAGGAGGGCGATGCAAGAGGCAGAATGCAGCAGGCTGTAGTTTTTCCAGAGCCACCTTTCTAGCTCTAATTGCCTGCTACAATCATTAGGCTGGTTAACGGCAGCCCCAGCCCAGCTAGGAAGGAGCTCTGATATAATCCTCCAGGCTTCAGGAGGAGTAAGATACAATTATAAAACTCTGCACCCTTCTCAAGCCCCTTCATCTCAGTGCAGTCCAGGCAGGAGGGACACCAAGTCCCTTTTATTTGGGTAGGACAGTAGATTTCCCCTCGCCCAATATCTGGTCGAGCTCCTGGGCAGGTATCTCAGCTGTTCAGGTGGGGACGGAGCAGAGAGTGGCCCATGTTAAGGGCTAAAGGGAGATGCAGATCTTGGCAGTGTTGGGATGAGACTTCCCCACTCCAGCCTTCACACCAAAGTTGAATCCTTCCCAGAGGCTGCTGGCTTCCGTGACAAAATATTCCTCATCTCCTGGGTGACGCTGTTCCAGGGCTTGCCCTCTACCTGCAGCAGGCCTGGCTCTGCCGACAGCGTCCTGTGTGTCCGGGGCAGGTTGCAGCAGTCCTTCTCAGCCAGTGGCCTATGGCTTCCTGGCAAGGTGAAGCTGCCTCTGGCTGGTGAGGCAAGGTGGGGCTTCTGCTCTATGTACAGTGGGTAGGAGAACTCTCGGTGGATCTCTGGCCGCGGGCGGGCTGCAGCCACATTCTTGCTGTTGTTGAGATCACTAGCCGGGGTGTCGCTGTGCCGGGCGGAGTCATTCTCGTAGAGGGTACGACAGAGCTCGGACTGGCTGCGCCGGGAGGCTTGGGAGGCCCTGACAAAGGCATGCATCACCGTGATCAGCAGGACGATGATCCCGGAGGACAGGATGCAGGCGCTGGTTATGCCGGTCTCAATTTCAAACAGCAGCAGCATGTAGATGGAGAGAGCTGGAGGGGAAGGAGAGCAAGGCAGAGATAAAGCCAGTCGCCTGACACATGAGGAAAATGGGTCCTGGGCCAAGCCCACCTCTTGTGGCTGAGCAAGGGCCGAGCTGTTAGGGAGCGACGTCCAGTTTGGATTGAACGTCCCATCTCAATTTGAGCAAAAGCAGTTTCCTTGGCTCTGCAACACTGCAACTGTCTCACGAGCCTGATTCCAGACTTCACTTACCCACAGGGCCCATTTCTGGGTGGGGAGGGGGTGTTTTCAAAGGCGCCCAAGTTTCCAGTCCTCAAAGGTATTTAGGTGCCTATCTCCCTTTTGGATCTGGGCCTAAGGGAGTTAGGAACATGAGTCCTGTTTACCTGGGTGCTTTGGAAAACCCCACTCACTGAGGCATGCACAGTACCCGTTCCTGAGGCTTAACCGGTGACTAATCTCTGTGTGCTCCGCTCTCCTGGTCTCGGTGTTTGCTTTTCCTCTGTGCTGCTCTGCTCATTCTTTACCAGCAGCTGGTGTCTGGCTGTGGCCACGCTGCCTGTTAAATAGTTGGATTTAATTTTTTTTATTTTGAAATCTTAAAGGTGTCTGAATGCCCCACTCCTGAAAGGGCTCCATTAACAGAGCCACAACCTGGCCCCTGGAACCTGGCATCCAGCTCATCAGAGATCCAAGAGGGGATTGTCCCTGGGTCTGGGTTATCCCACCCCCACAGCACTCTTACACCTTCCCTTGAAGCAGCTGGCAGCGGCCACAGTTGGAGACGGGAACCTAGGTTAGCTGGACCTTGCCTGATCCAGCCTGGCAATTCCTTTGCCCTTAGAGGCAGCACGAGGGGGATTCTCTGCACTGCTGGCGCCTGGGGGGAGTCCTGGCTGTGCCACACTGAGCCTCCAAGATGCTCATCAGTGATGACACCTGCTAGTGAGCTATCTGCTATTTTCTTGCAGCATTGGATGGCCTGGGTGTCAAGAGAGGACGCTGCCCATACGCCTTGTCTCTGGGGACGTGCAGGGATGAGAGCTGCTGACTCCTTTTAAAAGCTTCTGAAGCCAAAGCCACAAGTGACTAGCCACGCGTGGTGTATAAAGGCCCAGTGAAGGACTGTGATCTCCGTGGGCAGATGTCATGGCTCTAGCTGGTGCCCTAGATCCCCCTAGCTCATTGACTAGTCGCCCTGTTTGTGTCAAGCCAAGGGCTGGGTTTTGGGACTTGCCCGTTACAGCTGATCTTCCCTGCCACTCCTATGAGAGACTCTAGGGAGAACGGAGGTGTGCTGTCCCCACCAATCTCCGGGAGAAAGCCAGTGCAGCGGAGAGGCATGTGGGGGTGGAGGGGGTTCTGTTTCTTGTGCCTTTGAATCCCTCCCTACCAGGGCTTGTGCTGCAGCTTCTCCTGCATAAAACAAGTGGCAGAACATTAAAGTATCTCAAAAACCAGGTCACAATAAAGTCTTTTAAAACTACTTGCTATTGTCCCTCTCCCCCCACCCGCTAATCCCAAAACACCACAGCCGCCTTCTGCGCCTTTCTCAGTGTTATGGCCTTGTCAAAGGGAGAAACTAAGGCAGAGAGAAGCTAAATGTCTTGGCCAAGATTGCACAGCAGGTCCGGCTGTGGCCCCTGTTAATGCAGGATCTGAGCGCCTCACAACCTCCCATGAGCCAGAACAGGACTCTTATCCCTGCTCTACAGATAGGAACTGGGGCCCAGAGAGATGAAAACCCAGCTCCTCAAAGGTAGTTAGGCACCTTATCCCCCTTGATTTGGCCTAAGTGACTAGCCCAAGGTCACGCAGGGAGCCTCCGGCACAGCAGGGAACTGAAGCCAGCTGGCTCTAGTCCCGGCACAGCCCTGGCTGGTGTCATGCTCAGGGGTGGTTGGCTGAAGGGCTCGCTAGAAGTTACGCTGCAGCCAGGCTGCAAACAGGATTCCATTCCCACCACTGCAGGAATAAACCTGGACTCAGGAACCTGGTGACACTGGCTGGGAAACAAGCGATCATTGCAGCCTGACCTATAAATAGATGTTAGGCAACGTACAAAGCACCAGGGGAGGCAGGGACCTGAGCAGCCTAGATGAAATGCGGGGGGTCTAGCCCTCCCTCCCTCCCGGCGGAATGGGATCCCAGCGCTTGCAGAGAAATGAAAATCCTTGCCTGCTAAATAGACGGAAACACTGCAGCAGAACAAGCCAATGGCAACATGCCGAATCATGCGGCTGTCCAACAGGAACCAGTCAGCTCTGCAAAACAAGAGAGAGAAACACTTCAGTGGGAGGTTTTCAGTGGTAAAATAGAGCAATATCTAGTGATGCCCACTGCCTTGATCCCAGTGCAGTATCATTTTAATCTGATCAGAGAGATCCGTAGCAGAGGCCTTTCCTGGACCTGCAAGGGGACTGACTGTCACCTAGTGACCCTAAGATCTTATATTCGCTGAGTCTCCGTAAAGCAGCGCAGAGCTGCTATGCCAAGGCCCCAGTATTCAAATCGATCTAAGAGACTGGGGTTTGGATCTAGTTTGATGGCCCAGGCTCAGGGTTTCTACACACAGTAAAGCTCCTCAGTCCAAAATTGGGACTTGGGGTGAAAAGTGCATTCACTGCAAGTTCTAGAGTGTCTCAGAGATGCCGAGGTGCGTTTTAAGCCCTAACCTTGCCTCCTAGGGAGCCGAATTCTCCCCTCAGCAATGTGCATGGGGCTGTCTACTCCGGTCTCTGCAGGGACAGAGTGCTGATGTCGCTGGAAGCGTCATGCGTACAGGGGGAGCCAAGTCCCTAATCCCAGATCTGCTGTGCAGCTCTAAGAGGAGAAGATTGCCTGGGCCGTTGTTCTACTGTGGTGGGGCAAGGTTGTCTCCATTTCAATATCTTTCCTTCCTGTTCCCCCACTCACTGTTTTGTTGGCTGAGAAATGAAAACCAAAGAGAGACAATCCCCAGTTGACAAACGAGCCTACGCTCCATTCGCCCTGCTTGAGGTTCAGCCAGCCGGCAGGGGGAACCCAAATTCACCACCACTTTTCCAAATACTGATGATGCAGCTACATAAAAGAAGCGAACAAAGCAAGAGCTGTTTTTGCTCAGCTCTGTAGTTCGGCAAGGAGGGAGATAAACCTAAGGAGGCTGCAAGCTGGAAAAGAGGGTAAAGGCTGGTGGGAGAGAGAAATATTTCAATGCTTCTTAAAGACTACTGCAAGAAACAAAGAGCAAAGATGATGCGTGTTAGTCCATAAGTCCATCGCCCTTTAAAAGCATGAAAGGGTGAAGTGCTGTTGCAGTGAACTAAGCAAAGCCAGGTTGCATTTTCATCCTCGGTGCTGAATTGCTTTGCTTAGCTCAGATCCTAGCCGTGTTCATTTAGATGCACATTTTGGAAGGGATTGGCCTTCTTTTTGAACAGCACATAAAACATCAAAGGTCAGCTCCTATCTAGGCATGTATTCCATGCTCCTCCCGGTAGTGTCTGAGCCCTTCCGCTTGATAGATTCAGCTTGTTCCAGTTGTGACACTGGATGGTTTCTGCGAGTGCAAGACTCTGTTGAGACTTGCCAGCAGCCCTGCCACTAGATGCGAGTGAGCAGGCATTCAGTAGCTGTTCTTGTCCACCCTGCAAAAGCTGCTTGAGATCTTTTGTTCCCTTCATTACAGCTGAGGTGACCTACAGAACCTCAGCGCTTCACTTATGGGACTTCATGGGCCATTATCACCAAAGGAAGCCGGCACGCCAGCCTCTTGTTAATTGTGAGAGCAGAACGTAGTCATGAAAGGAGGTGACACAGTGGGAAAAGGACACAAAGTGCTGTAGGAGTAAGTGTGGTTAAAGGTTGTGGTTGAAAGATGCAGCAGCACAACCGTCTCCGTAGGAGACAAGGAAAGGATTGTGTAGCTCATCCAGGAGAGACAGGCGGCAGATTGTGCTGTTGGAATGATTGACACAGGGAGGGGTTGGCAACCCCTGGGAAGCGGCACTCTGTTCTGAGCAGTACATGCACACACACCCTTCTTGGCAATGCGTGTGGTGGCCTGGACACTGAGGAACTGCCCCAGGAGTTGAAGGGCAGTTCAGTCTCCTGCCTCAAAAACTGGTGGCAAAGGGGCCAGTTAGTGCTGATGGTGACAGTTCTTTTTGTAATGTGGATCTCTGTCCATTGGGAATTGACTTGAGACCTAACAACTTGCGACATGGAAGAGCTGGTCAGCCTATGGGGTGTGTGTGGGGGAATCCTCTGTACCCTCCTCCTCCCCCCCCAGTCTGAGAAAGCAGAAGAGTAACAGCTCTGCTTGCATCTGGAGTAACTGCATAAGGAACAAGCGAGAGGGAAGGGACTTTAACTCTGCTCTCTAGCCAGCAGCTGATGAAAGCAGTGAGAAGTCCACCTGAGGACCAGCCACCTGACAGGCAACATCACCAGTGCTCTGGCCGGCGTGACCAAAATTGCACTATACTTTTCTGCGGACTCTGGCTCCCTAGGGTTTGCGGGCATGAAAAAGGCAATGGGGGAAAGCCTCCAAACACTGTCCCTAGAACGGCCCCTGTAGGGAACAGCCCTTCCCCTGGCTGGGAGGTTACAAGGTGGATGAGATGGAGGCCACAGGATCTTTTCTATGCCGAATTCCTGGGATGTCTGGGCCTGCCTAGTGCTGGGAGTTTGCAGTCAGGAGCTGTTACTAGAACTTGGAAGGGCTCCTGCTCCTCATTCATTGTCGGGGAAGAGAAGCCACTTTGTTTTATTAATTACATGATTTGGGGGATTAGCAGCGGGGGAGGGGGAAACAGCCTTTGTTTAGAGCAGACTGGGGCTATTGAGTGCAGAGCAGTAATGCAGCGTGACAGGCCCAACGTGGGAAAGCCTCCTGCTACGTGAGCAGATCCCCTAATGAAACCAGAGCCGGGGGCTCCTCTTGGGGGATAGGGCTGTCCCCGAGATGGGGATGGGCAGGATGAAAACACAAGCTTCAACATGGGGAGACAATAGCAAATTGCATGTCAATGGGGGCGGAGGGGCTGTGAGAATTAACCCTTCACGGGCCGGCATTTTTAGACCATAACAGCACTTTCCACTTTAGGATCTCAAAGCAATTTGTAAACAAACATTATTTGAGTGTCACAACCCTGCCCCCCATAGGGTTATAACCCCCACATTACAGATGGGGAGACTGAAGCACAGAGAAGTGACGTGACTTGCTCAGGATCACCCAGCAAGAGTGGCAGAGAGAACAGGACCCAGGAGTCCTAATTCCAAGACCCCTGCTCTAACCACTCTGCCTCCCATCAGTCCTCCAGTCCACTCAGCTCTCAAGGGACGCCCATGCCCTCAGCACCAGAAGAGTGAAGCAATAACAGCCTCTCACCTTGCTTAAGAAGTGCGGGGTTGGGGGGGAAAACTAATTTAGGACAAACTATTTAAGTCAAATTGGTTGTGGGGGGGCTTTCCTGGAGCCTGGCCCAGCGTCAGCAAGGTGTATGGCCCAAGCACTGGGATTGGATTGGAGGATGGATCTAAATCCCAGGTCACCACCTCTGGTGCATTGGTTTCAGCTGTCTCATAGGTGGGAAGCCCTTTGCTGAATGGCATCATCATAGCCCAGCCCCCTGCCCCATTCTTTTGCCCTCATGGGCTCAGAATAAATTACTGACAATGAAAAGAACCTGGGACATTCTCAACTTTTATAGAGGGAAATCCAGAACCTTTCTGTAATCTGGTGTTAGAAGCAGGCTGGGTCCAGCTAGATGGGTCACAGAAACATCCTCTGAATTTCTGAGCTCTTTAGTAATATCAGTTAATTAAGTCTCTCACCCCACTTGTGAGACAGAGAGTTACTGTCCCTGTTCCACAAACAGGGGAAACTGAGGCACAAAGAGGTGAAGTATCTTGCTCCAGGGCCACAGGGTGATTCAGTGGCAGGGCTGAAAATAGAACCCAGGAGTCCTGATTCCCAGTTTGCTGAGCTTGGATGGGTCTCCGCAGCTTGGGTCTGTTTCATTTCCCTTCACAGCAAGACCACAGTCTGCAGCTGAAGAGAATTATTCTGCCCCGGGGGGGGGGGGGGGGGGGGACGTGGGATCAGGTGAGTGCCCTGATTCCATTGTCTGAGGTCTTGCCTTTAGATGCTTAACCCTGTGCAAGATGCACCTGCAGTTAGCTAGGGCTCCCCTCCCCTCACAGCTCTTCCTGAGCGGTTGCACTCGGTCTCCCGTATGCAGAAACAAGGCAGAGGGCTATGGCTGGCAAGCTCAGAGCTTAACAAGGAACAGAAACTGGAGCAATTGGGACTGGAGCTGGTGAGGGGTAGGAGAACTCCCCCCTCCTCCTGTTGCTCCAGCAGGGTTCAAACGGCAACAGTGGGGCAACAGGCAGTCTGTGTCACCAGAATGGCCTGTGACTGCAGCAAACCAACCAAATGGGGTGGTGAGGTACCAGCTCTGCTCAGACCCAAAGGGTCTTGCCTACTGTGCCCAAGACATGAGCAGCCATGTGTAGCCCTGCTTCCTTCTCCCACCAGCACACTAGATACAAACTCATCCTGTCAGCCGGTGCTGGGTTCCAATGACCCTGCAACCATCTCTCTCTCACTTTAATGGGAGCTGTTTGCACTAGCCTGTACACTTTACTGGTAGCCCTACAATAAAGACATGATTCTTCTGGAGCATCCAAGGATCTTCACAAACATGGATTAACTGAACCTTGCCATGTGTGTGGGAGGAAGCTGACAGGGTTCTTTAGCTCTCTGAGATGAGGCCCAGAAAGGGGATGTGACTTGTCCAGGGTCGTGCAGTCAGTCAGTGGCAGAGCTGGGAGTAGAACCCAGGAGTCCTGAGTCTCCATCTCCTCTACCCACTAGTGACATTCCATCCCTATTAGCAAGGATCAAATTGCTTCAGGAATATTTTGGTGTGATTAATAGAGTTTAAAGCCAGAAGGGACTGCTAGGATCATTGAGTCTGGCCTCCTGACAGCACAGGCCAGAGAATTTCACTCATCATGCTTTTTTTTGCATCAGGCCCATAACTGCTGGTTGAGCTAGAGCATCTGTTTTAGAAAGGCAGCCAGTCCCCAAGTCATGGAGACTCCACCACATCTGGAGGTGTAGGGAAGCTGTTTCAATGGTTCAGTGAAGGTAGATAAGAAATAATGGGCTTCATCTGCAGCAAGGGAGATTTGGGTTAGATAATAGGACAAACTTTCTAGCTATGAGGGTAGTTAAGCTCTGAAACAGGCTTCCAAGGGATACTGGAATCTCTGTCATTGGAGATTTTTTAGAACAGGTTGGACAAACACTTGTCACTGGATGGTCTCGGGTTACTTGGTTCTGCCTCAGTGCAGGGGGCTGGACGTTATGATCTCTCGAGGCCCCTTCCAGCCCGACATTCATATGTTTCTAAGATTACCCACACTGTACAAATTGGGCACTTTATTCCTAGTCTGAAGTTATCTAGCTTCAGCTTCCAGCCATTGGATCTTGTTCTGCCTTTGCTAGAGTCAAGAACCTTCTGCTGTCAGAAATCTTCCCATTATAGATTCTGATCAAGTCACCTCAACCTCCTCTTTGGTAAACTGGACTTCTTTTGTCTCTCTCTGTGAGGCAGGTTTTCCAGACCTCGTATTGTTCTTGTAGCTCTTTTCTGAACCCTTTCCAACTTTCTCCCTGAAGAGTGGACATGAGAACCGCTCTCGTCAATGCCATACCCAAGGGTAAGAACATCTGCCTACATCCACTCAACATTCTCATGTGTTTACATTCTAGGACTGTACTTGCTCTCCTAGCCACCACATTGCATTGCAAGCTCATGTTCAGCTGGTTATTTGCCCCGACCTCTGAATCCATTAATGAATCACTGCTTTTCAAAATACAGCCCCCAATCCTGGAAGTGTGACCTGCATTCTCCACACCTAGATGTATGCCCTTGCATTTAGCTATCTAATTAGCTGATTGACCTGTTCCAGTTTTAATGGGGGATTTCAAAAGTGAATTGCAGAGCTTTGAAAATAAATAAAACTTTTAAGATCTGAACTCAGTATTAGGTGCTGGGTCACATTTACATTTGGTTGGGAATTTTGCCATCAATGATTTTTCAATCAGACTTTTCAACACGAAAATTTTGGTTTTGCAGGAGTTATTCAGTTTTCTGTTGGGAAAGTCAAATTAAGTTTTGATTTGGGTTGGTTGGACCCAAACTGAAATATGTTTGAATTGTTGAACTCACCCAAAACGTTTAGTTTTTCATCAGTTCAACATTAAACTCTACTTCCCTGTTATGCATGTTGCCATATACAAGTTGTAATTTGAGTCCCATTGTTTGCTATGGGCTGGACTCCCTGGTCCAACTACATATTCCACGATGCGATGGAGGTTTCCCTCCAGCTCATCAATATGGTCCAGCACAAGTCATGTTGCTGCAGGCGCAGGCTGGGAGACGTAATCTAGCAAGGGAGCCTGGCCCACAGGGCAGAGTGGAGCCATGTGGCTTCTGAACTACAACTCCCATGAGGCAATGTGCCCCCACAAGGAAATGAAGTTTAAAGTTCAACAGACTCCAGGTGTAACAATCCACAACAAAACATTTTGATTTGAGAAATGTCAGTGTTTCATTTTGATCGGAAAGGCCAAAACAAAAAATTTTGTCATTTTCAAATTGACCTTTTTTGAAATTCTTCATTCCATGAAAAGTGTAGATATTTAACATTTTGTGTCGCTGTAGGATGAAAACAAAATATTGAAATATTGGAATTTCCCGCAGGATGGAAATTCTTAATTTCACTCAGCTCTAGTCCAATTCATCCCTAGTGTGAATCCACTGAAGTCTGTGGTGTTAGTTACACCAAGGGGCCTGTACGTGCGGACGTCATCTGACATTGATAAATTTTCAACCCAAATATTTGCAAATTGCTTTCCCTTTTTACTTCCCACCCAAGGTGAGGTGCGTGTGTTTGGCCAAAACCAGCCGTGCATCAGTCATGCAGGGGACGCAGTGAACCCAGGCAGGCAGTGTTCAGACATGTTTTTGCAGGTGTAAATGTGCTGGCAGTTATTAAGTCAACATGTGTCTCTGGGTTAATGATTTGGGGTCTTGAGTCGTATTCCTGTGCAGGTCACCTTTAAAAACACCCAGACAATCAACAGAATCCAGTTTGCCAATTCCTAAAAGTAGGAGGGGCAGGGGAACGACTTGTAAGCACTGCAAATAACAACAGAATTTTGGGCCAGATCTCTAGCTGGGGTAAACAGATGCAGGATCTGGCCAGCTGGCCTTCTTTTCTGACTTTGCACTTCCTATTATAGAATCTGCTAAGTATCTGGGATGCTAATGAATTGCAGCGTTAGTTGTGGGTGTGAGGAGGAGGAGGGATATTCACCCTAAAATATCTTCTGTGTCAGTGGTTTTGAAGCTGTGGTCCCCGGAGAGCTGAGTGGGCTCCCCTATTGTCCAGCGGCTTCTACAGGTGCCCAGGCTCTTCACTGCAAGTGAGCCAGCCACAGCAGCTAGAAACACAGAAGAGGAGCTAAAGTGAGCCACTGCTAGCAGTCAGCGGGCCTGGGACTATCAGCCACCTCTGGCAATCAGGACTCCTGGGTTCTCTGCCACTGACTCACTCTGTGACCTCAGGCCATGCCATTTAATCTTGGTGCCTCTGTTTCCCTACAAAACAAATCTAATAGCATTTAAGGTCTTGGATGCCTCGGTTCACTGATGTGCTAAAAGTGCTGTGAGCTCCTCCGGTGAAAAGCACTACAGAAGGTTAAAATAGCCAGTGCTCAGCTAATGTATTGCTCCCCTCCTGCAGTCTACAAGGGATGGACTGTGTGTGCTAATGTCTCATCTAGCTGCCTGCTGATGCTCCAGTGCTGTATCTCTCAGGCAAGCATTGCTGGCTAAAGACTGGATTACATATTTTGAGCTAGATCCTCAGCTGGTTTCAGTTGGCATCCCTCCACTGAAGTCAACGGAGTGATACTAATGTGCACCAGCTGAGCATCTGGCCCTAGGTATTTATGCAAGTGTTGGGGGAGTTAAATACTGTGTTAATGTAACCAGATGTAAAGGCAGCTGTACATTTGCTCTGGTAGTCAATAAAAGTGGCTAAGCACAAATACACACACATGGAATTAAATGAGTTAGAGTCCACAGCCAGACACTCAGAAGATGAATGTTGGCATAGTCAGGTAGCTAATAATGATGCTAAGCAATGTAGCTCATCCAGGAGCTTTTCTGGCCCCCATCTCTATGCATGCCTATAAGGCAGAGCAGAGCTGGGATCCCCATTATAAAATGGGGAAACTGAGGCAAAGCTCTAGTGACTTGCCCAGGGTGTCAGTGTCAGAGCAGGGAGTTGGAACCCAGGTCTCCTGAGTCCTGGGCCAGGGAATGGGAACTGCATGGGTGGATTGTGGGCAAGTGGGAGACAGCAGAGTGCCAGGCCTGGCAGTGCTGTAGTTCAGTGACTGGCTTAGCTGAAAGGGCTCTTGGTGGGACTTTGCACCATGCAGGAGTTGCATGAAGCTGCAGAGGAGGCTGGTGCAATGGCTGGAGGGAGGAGATCTCCCATTTACCCCTTGCCAAGGGAGGTCTTGAACTTATTTGAGTCCTCCTGCCCCTCCTCTCTGCACACTTATCCCGGGCAATCTGGGAGCCTTTAAACAGTCCTCAGCAGGTCAACTCCTCCAGGGGTTCCACATGCAAAGTTCCCCGGGGGCTGGGGGCTGGCACGGGGAGAGCGACCATGCAGACCCCGGGCCCTCGAGCGCCAGGGGTTCAGTTCCTCCGGGAGCCACAGGCTCTGTGCACAGAGTTCCCCCGGTAGGGGACAGAGCCCTGGGGCCTGGACCTAAGATGCTCCCCGCCCCCCTCTCTTCCAGCACCAGGGGCATCCTCCCCTGCTCACCTGTCCGGCTCCGCGGCTCCCCGGCACGCCTCGGCGCTGAAGTAGCTGTGCAGGAGGCAGAGCAGGAGGCAGCTGACGTTGAGCACCAGGCACAGGGCGGCCAGCACGGCCGAGACCGGCAGCAGCATACCCGCCACCCGCTCCGAGACGGCGCTGGCGGGGCCGGCCCGGGCCCGGCCCGCCTGGAGCTGGAAGATGAGGATGGAGGCGAGCACCGCCATGAGGGCCGCCAGCGTGCCGAAGAGCAGCAGCGTGGCCAGGGAGCGCTGGGTGTAGGCGGAGGGCATCGCGGGGAGCAGGGGTGGGGGGAGATAAAAGAGGCCCCCAAAAAGTTGTGTTAAACTTTCTGACCCCCCGCGCGCCCCCTGCCTCTCCCTGAGCCGAGCCGCGCGGACCGGGGAGCGCCGGCTGCAGAGCCCGGAGCCGTCCCGGGAGGAGCTGAGCTGAGCTGGGTCTCACCCGCCAGAGGAGCCCGACGGTGCTAATCGCACACTGGAGCTTGTCTCTCGCCGGCGCACACCTCTGCCCACGTGATGTTTCTATTAATTAGGGATTTCAAACTTTCCTGGCGATGGAGCAAAGCTCCCTGCGCAAAGGAGGCGTTTTCTCCAGCCCGGGAGTGAGGGCTGCCTGCCCCTCCTTGTGGGCAGTTTGCGTCTGCTCAATTTCACTCCAACTCTGCCCAGCACAGCTAGCTGCCTGGAAAGAAAAGCTGGTGTTTTCAAGGGGGACCTGGACAGAATCTGTGTTGAAAGATCCAGCTATTCGCACGTCTCCTGTCTGCCTTTTAATCTTGTTTCAATCCAGCCAGGATACAGCTGTTGGTGAAAATCTGTTTGCAGACAAAGGTTTGTTTGTTTCCTTAAAATAAGGAATAAGGCTGGAGTGTTCTTGATGGGCCCTTTAATTTTGGGACCCGTATCTGCTCTCAGTTACCCCAGCTTTTACAGTGCTGTAGTCCTGTCCAGTTTAGCTGAATCACTTCTGTTTGACATCAGCGTAACAGACAGCAGAACAGAGCCCTTCATTTGTAAAAAGCAAGGGCCAGATTCAGAGCTGGTGTAAATCAGCATAACTCTGGAAAGAGGTATGTTGATTTACACCAACTACGAATCTTGCGCCAAACTCCTACAGGCTCCTCATCCAAAACTCATTGAAGTCCAGGAAAAGTTTCCCATTGATTTCAACAGGCTTTGGTTCAGCTCCCGTAGATCAGGATTTGGCACCCATTTAGCCAGTGCACTGGGCTCTTCCACAAATCTGGCTCTTGGTGGCTCAGTGGGAGCTGCTGAGTGCGGAGCTCTTGAAAACCTGGCCTTGGAGGAGCAGAGTCTTCAACGGAGCCCTATGGTTTGTCCCTGGCTAGCGAAGAAGAATTCGGACCTGGTTCACCAGGAGTAACTCCATTAAAGTCAGTGGAGTCCCATTGGTCTAAGGTCAGACTCAGGCCCAGGGCCTTTCATGTAATTTAGCCAGAAGGTAGCATCAAGAACCTTTGGCCTATAGGAATTGAGGTCAGTGTTACCTTTGGTTGGTTTGTTTTATCTATAATGGGCTGGATCCTTAGGGGTGTAAATCGGGGAAGATCTGTTGGCTTCACCAGAGCAATGTGGATTTGCATCAGCTGAGGACCCATGTGCCTTTCTGTGTTGAAGGGGGAGGAGAGAGATGATATTCGGCTGTCCAGGCTGCCACTTGGACCTGTGCTGCCTGCACAGCGGCATCTCCAGCTCCTCTCTTCCTCTCACATTCTTCCATGTGGCTCTTTGCGCAGCCCTTAAGCTTCTCTCCGAAGTTTCATCTTGTCCACACTTTTCCCCTACTGTTCCCATGGCGACTCAGCTAACCCTGACTTCCTGTATGGTGAGAAAATGCTCTCAAGTTCATCAAGGACTTGGATCAACCCCATTAACATAACTCGCAGGTCTAGGCTCAGCACTTCTGTATAGCTAAGTGCCTGTGAGTAAACAGCCCCAGTGGGCACGGGGCGATATCTAGTCCTGGGGAGGAGGAATGGGAAATCTGTCCTGACTACATTATGAGAACAACACAATAGCCTAATCCGCCTTCCATTGGTAGTCAGTCACCCTGGGCTCCTGAATTTATCAGGAAGATCTCAAAGCACTTTGCAAGCTATGGGCTCCATTCTGCAGTCCACAATCAGGCAAAACTTCTATGATCTTGAACATGTTTTGCTTGGTTAAGGGCTAAAATGCAGCCATCTCTGGGGAGGAGCATGGCAGCGCCTAATAGCTTGCAGTGACACTTCAGTGTCATTTAGAAATGGAAAGGATTAATACAACATATACATCAAGCTCCAGAGAGAAATTAGAAACAGAACTGGGTTATTCAAATGGGACCTTGGTCAGGGATGTTCCATGCCTGGGTGGGTGGTTCTGTAGGTAATACTTGGGGCAAAGGATATCCAGTTCCTGCAGATACTAACAGCTACTTCAGGAGGCACTGAGGGATTAGCCACTATTTCCATGTCTGCTTCCCTGCAGGTGTATGTATTGTCCTTCCATGTGTCCAAATGAAACATTAAGAAAGCCACAGCCCATTATGTACAGTAGGGGGCAACTGGAAGGAACTGAGGCTATTGAGGTAGCAGGGACTTCTCCAGAGTCAGTGGCTCTATAAATACCATTTTCCTTTGCTCGTTGTATTTTTAGCAGTGGCCCTTGCCTGTACTGTGTATGTTCCTGCATGGCCTTCCTGCCCCGTAGCAGCAGCAGCACGGGTGTAGAAGCAGCACCAGACATGGGGAAGGGTGCAGAAGGGAGCAGGCAGAGTGGGTCAATCGATAAAGGCTGGGGGGATTAGGTGTTTGGACTCAGGAATTCCGTTTTTTTACTGACCCCTTCAAGCCGCCTGGCACTGCAAAAGCCAGGCTAGACATGTGACAAGGAGAGAGGCTGTGGGGAGATTCCCAGGGCTTTTGGCTGGGCCGGTCTCATGAGGTTCCACTGTTTGTAGGCCTGCTCAGAACCTGGAAACACAGAGACAGGAGCAATAGCAGCAATCAAATGTCTCATGCTTCCTGTGAGTTTCAACGGCAGCTTTGGGGTGCTGGTTATTTGATCTAAACGGATTTGCCTGCCCTGTCGTTCACCAAATCCCCCAGCACTTCAAGCTGCTCTGTTAGAACGTGGAATGAAAGCAGAGAGGGATTCTGGAAATGGGTTCCCTCCTCTCTCTTTTCCCATGGTTTGCATGATCTTGTGCTTAAATACATTACGATGCTCTATTTGCCTTCCTCAGCAGCGCCGAGACCTTTCCGCCTGCTCTCTGTCCCCGCTACATATGAGGATTTCACTCCAAGGGGGGCATTTTTTGCAGGTCCCTATAGCAACTGAGTAAATACTCTTGTCAGTCCCCTGTCCCTTCCTACTCCATGCAGATGAGATGCCTGCAGATTAGACTGCTCCCTAATGCAAGGGAAGGGGACTCCAGACTGCTTTGTTTTGTGTCTGTTTTTCTCATGCTTTTTCTCCCTTCCCACTTAGTCCCCTTTGTACAAGGTGTTAATTGCAAATGACCATGAAGAACACGAGGTGAGCCATGTTCAGCGCTCTGGTGCCGCATTCCTGTTACAGATTAACTGGAAGCTGTTGGTGCAGGTGTAGAAAAGAGGTGGGTTCAGCCATTAGCTGCCCAGTCAGGAGTGCACATGTGAAGAGCAGGGTCACCTCTGGCACACCAGGGGCCATAGCCCCAAAGGGTCTCACATGCTCCCAGCCGGGCAGGTGAAATGGCTGAAAGCTGCGCTGCACCGCACAGAGGCATCTGTGCACACAGCTCTTTGGGAGGACATACAAATCGGGGATGCTGACTGCCTCATCCCTCCCCTTTAATAGAAATGCCAGTAACCCTTTGCTTGTTTCAGAGTGATAGCCATGTCAGTCTGTATCAGCAAAAACAACAAGGAGTCCTTGTGGCACCTTAGAGACTAACAAATTTATTTGGGCATAAGCTTTCGTGGGCTAAAACCCACTTCATCAGATGCCTGGAGTGGAAAATACCGGAGCAGGTATAAATACACAGCATCTGAAAAGATGGGAGTTGCCCTTTGGATGCTGCAGGAATGGACACACAGGCATTCTCCTAAGCATGAACTGACCTACATATTTATATAGCCAGAATCACCACAGTATCCAAGCTCTGTCATTTACCTGGCAGTCTGGATCTCCGTAAGGAACAGCGACCCTTTGCACAGGGGAAATCACTGAGGCAGCAATTGTGACTCCTGTCCCGTGAGATGTGGCTGTGACCAGCTGTTGTGACACAGGGTGTGACAGAGCCTGACTCTTGCTGTGTGGATGCCTGTTGTTTTATCCCTTGGATGTGTGTAATGAAGACTGACTCTCTGCACATTTGTGACTTCTGATTTTCCCCATGCTCTCCTCCTAGTTGCTTTTTCTGCTGTGCCCACAGCAATTTCCACCTCGTTCAGCGCTGGAATAAATTGCCTAGGGAGGTTGTGGAATCTCCATGGTTGGAGACTTTTAAGAGCAGGTTGGACAAACAGCTGTCAGGGATGGTCTGGATCAGCGTTTCCCAAACTTTTTTGGCCGCGGGACACTTTTTAGCCTATTACGGAACGCTTATAATATTGCTTTGTAGTCGTTTGGTTTTCAAGTAAAAAATTGTGTTCTTTATGTTCAGATATGTTTGATTTTGTAAAACAGAGGGACAATACACATTCTAAATAACTTGAATTAACAATTCCTAACTGGAAAGCGCCTATAAAGTAGTACAAAAATCAAGTGCAAGAGTCTTTCACGGGACACCTGTTGACATCATGCGGAACACAGTTTGGGAAACACTGGTCTAGATAATACTTAGTTCTGCCTTGAGTGCAGGGGACTGGACTAGATGGCCTGTCGAGGTCCATTCCACTCCTACAATTCTATGACTCTCCAAGAGTCTGGTGCATTTAATTTGGACTTCTTTGCAGTACCACATACAGTGCTTTGCTGCCTATCTCGCACCTGTTTGTGGCCACTTTGCACTCGAGGGCGGGGGGATTTTCCAATGTGCCCAGGAGGTTTAGGAGCATGTTGACTCTCAGTGGGACTCATGCTTAGGTTCTTTTGAAAATCAGATCCTAGACAGGCATCTCTTCTTGCTGCTGCACGCAGCCTGGGGTATTATTCCTAGTCTATTAAAAATGTCAGGAGCGAGCAAGGGAAGAGAGCCCTCAAGATACATCACTGAGCAGCGAGGCTAAGAAACGACAAGTCTGGACGTTGGTGTTCACGCAACAAAAGGCCCACTAGAGCTGACAGGGGTTTGCCATCTCTTATAAATATCTCTGAGAAGCAGCAGCGCCTTTCCCCTTGGGATAGCCCTCCTGGCTGAAGCTCCCAGGGAATCACATTCTTCAATATGAAAGCATCCCTCCTCCTAGCAAGGCTGACCCTTTGGTGGAGAGCGGGATGTTTTTATTGACCATAGCTCACCAGGAGTTTTGGCTGGTCCCAGAAACAGATCCATGGTCCCGGTTCTGCGGTATTGTGTCTCATTGGGGGAGTGAAGCTCATCTTTCTGTTGTGTGATCCCTGAAAACACATGCAAACATATTCCAATGACTCAGACTGAGCAGAATCCGCGTGCTCTGAGCTGTGAACCACTGGAATGCTGAATAAGCAGGAAGGATGGTGGGATGCTTAGCCTGGGTGTTCGGATTCCCTGCTCTGCCACAGACTTCCTGTGTGATCTTGGGCAAGTCTCATGGTGTCCCAGGTCCCATCTGTACAACGGGGATATCAAGAGCTGTTGGGAGGATAAATCCCTTAAAGATTGCAAGGGGCTCACATACTCTGATGATGGGGGCCAGAGAAGTACCTGGACATAGAGCGGGGATGCCCAAAGTGCTGGTTACAGGGAGACATCTGCCCTGGCCAAAGTTCTTTCATTCATAAAGGATCCTATGTAAATCCTAGCCCAGGAAATAACTAGCACAAATACTTCCCACTTGATTTCTTCAGCGTATGTAACAAATATTAGCATTGCTGGGGGATGGGCCGTTTTATAAAATAGGGAAACTGAGGCAGAGAGGTTATGAGATGAGTCTAAGGCCGCTGACGGAGTCAGTGTGGGGAGTGGGGGTGCTGGAGCACCGTATGCACCCACCCCTTTCTTTGCACCACTAGGCCGTGTTGGTCTCAGAATCAATCTGCGGAGGACATGTTGTTCTAAGGCTGGGGGTTCAGTCATTGTTATTGTCCTGGCATCATGTTATGCCCATGGGTTAAAGACATGCCAAGGAAGACACTTGCTGCTTAGATACTTGTCACGAACCCTCCACCTTTTAGGCAGCCTGACTCTGGGTCTGTAGGCAGCCCAGTTTCCTAGCATCATCCATCATCTGACTTACACAAGGCCTGTCCAAGCTGCCTCCATTTGAAACCTCTCCCCCTGAAGCTGCAGTGATCTGGCTCCTATTCCAGGATGGAACTATACTGCAGTAACATCTGATGTGTCAGTACCCTGTTCACCTGCTAAAAGAATAGGATTGTATATGAGAGTGTGGGGGGGGAGGCCTGTTTCTGGTGTAGTCAGTTACACAAGAGCAAAACGCTAGTGAATCAGGGTGGCCGCATGTTACACTGGTGCAAGTGACTACTCATGGTATAGGGCAGAATCAGGCCTAGTGCCTTTCAGATTCTATGTACTGCCTGTGCAAGGAGCAGGCGAGTGGCTGCGGCCAAAGGCAGCAACCATTATGGGCCCAGCAACATCTCACACACAACAATGGATCATGCTTTACTGAGAGGGGGAACGTTGGCTGGGACTCCGGGCTTGTCCCTGACTCTTTTCTAAATGTACCACAGAATCGCTCTGTCCATGCAGGTGACCCACCAGAGACAGGGAGGGAACTCAGTGTAATGCTGTATGGTGATAGACTCAAGGAGCTAGATCTATTTAGTTTCATAAAGAGAAGGCCAAGGGGTGACTTGATCACAGTCTGTAAGTACCTGCAGGAGGAACACAATTTGACAATGGGCTTTTCGGTTCAGCAGACAAAGGTCTAACGAGCTCCAGTGGCTGGAAGTTGAAGCTAGTAATTTTCATCAGTGAAGGTAATGAATCATTGGAACAACTTACCAAGAGCTGTGGTGGATTCTCCATCACTGATACTTTTTAAATCCGGTTGGGATGTTTTTCTAAACAATCTGCTCTGGTTCAAACAGGGATTAATCCAGGGAAGGCCCAGGTTCTGCAGGCAGTCAGACAAGCTGGTCACACTGTTCATTTCAGGTGATATAGCTATTGACGACCTCTCAAGGCCACTTCCAGCCCTGCGTGTCTGTGCCTGCACAAAGCTGCGGCTTGCATTGTGCCATCAGTTTTTGGGTCTGAGCCTCAGTCTTCATGTGACATTTGAACCCGTGACCTCCTAGTAGAGAGGCAACAATGCTACTAATGGTATCACTGTGCAATTGGTCTCACTTGGGTGGGTAGTATGGTAACAGCCTGCCTCTTTCCACCTCTGCCCAGCAAAAATAAGGTACATAGGGTGTGTTGGAAGCCAGGCTGCTGGCTTTGGCAGGAAGTCTGTTTTAGCTCCTGTTAATTTCCAGACCACCCAACATTTTTGCCCTGGGGGATTTCAGCTCCTTGGCCTGTGTTATTGTAACATTGCCCAGGGTCATGGACCCATAAGCCTGTGCCATTTATTTCCCATCCCCTTCACTGCCATCTGCCTCCTGCACCAGGCAGCGGACAGTCAGTAGCAAGATGTGAGCGGAGCCTCTGAGTCTGTCTGGAGAAGCCTGGCAGATTTGGGAATATTTTTTGGAACACAGAGACTCTGGTGTCCCTGGGCTGCGCTGAGATTTACTCCATCACTGTCCCAGTTAGCAGTCCAGCAGCCCATGGGAGGGAGGGTTTAACAAAGTGACCAGTAGTCAATCGGATTCACTTCTTTCTGACTTTAGCTGCGCTGCTTCTCTTGCGTAGTTCAGACACGGGTCACAGACCCCTCTGGCCAAGAAAGGCAATGACTGAGAGGCTCTGGGTCATTTCGGCACAGAGAGCGCCCCCCAAAGGGAGAGCCTATATGGGATGTTGTCCGAGTTCTTCTGGGTTTGGCCAAGGCTGAGAACACCGTGTGTAGAACAATGCAGGGGGGACGGACCAGCTAGTGCGTAGCTGGGCTACTCCATAGCCGGTCCCGATAGGCACCTGAAGTAAACAGGTGCAACTCCATCGGAGTCAGTGGAGCTGCACCTGACTGAACTGCGGAGATGAGTTTGTCTTACTAACTATAAGCACCACAGTCTGCTATTGACTCTCCCCTCCTTTGTGGATCAGCCCCTTTTCTACCCCCTCTGCCCTCTATGGTGCATGAAAACCTGCTTCCCTGCTCTGAGTCTGGGCCTCTTTCGAGGTGGGTTAAGGCCAAACATTTGCTTAGCTCACTTCTCGGGGGACAACGCCCAGCAGTGAGGGGCCCCTACCAGGCATCTTGGCTGTCTTCATCCTGTTGATTTATCTCCGTGATCTGCTGGCTCTCTATCTAGAGATAGGAAAGGCCTCAAGAGGGAGCCAAAAGCATTTGAGCGCAAGCTCCAAGCACCAAAGGCAGGAAGAGCCTAAATTGGAACTTGCAGGGAAATGACCAGCCAGAGCTTTCTGAAAAAGCAGCATGCCTAGGCCACTAGATCCACAAAGCAGAAGGAGCTTTCCCCAACCCACCCACAGCCTCAGGATGAGGGCACAAATGTTGCAGCTGGCAACCAGCCCTGACCCTCAGGACACACCTCTGGGCCACCTCAGGTGTCCACATTGCTGGGCCCCCTTTGCTGGCAGGCTAAGGAGAGATCAGACTGCCTGTTGTGGGCCATAGGGATTGAACTCCTGAGTCTCAGGCCTACAAGGGCAGGGGTGTCTCAGTGCAGGTCGGAGGCAGCGGGGCTCTCTCCAGGCCAGAGGCTTATTCTATGGTCCAAGGAGCTCTTAGGAGACCCCAGGATACAAGGTGGCATTCCATACATGCTGACATGTCCTCTGCACTCCCTGCCCTTCCAGGATCAATTAAGATTATGAGCGAGGCTAATTAACACCCTGCTAATTGCACTCTGCAGTCCTCTATAAATCACAAGATTTATAAGCAGACAGCAGCCACAGGCCTAGGGAAGATGCTGCTCTTGTGTACCTGGAGCCTCTCCCAGTGTCAAGATGGAGAGACCTTCCACCTCACTCTGCTTCCCCTCTCATGCCTTGCTGCTCCCAGGACTGATCCTTCATCCTGGGGCAGCTCATGGCCTCTCGGGAGGAGCCCATAGCATTCACCCAGTGCCTGTATTCAGGACATGGCCATTAGTGGCTAGGACCAAAGCCTACCAGGAGAGCTGACTGTCGCTGGACATCCTGAACACGCCAGCATGGCAGGAGGGATGGACCCAGCAATCTAGTATGCTCTCTCCATCGATAGCGTCTGAGGGCAGCAGGCAGGAAAGGGCCCACATCCCGGCAGATCCCTGCCAGAGCTCTGAGTGGCAGCCAGACTTCCCTCCGCTCAGCACGGTGATACTTGTGCATCAGAGCTCAGCGGTTTGCGTGTTGTGCCAGGCAACATTGCACGGACTGCTGCCTCTGTTCCCTCTTCGCCTGTGACTCCGCTGCTGCCCCTTCAGGGCAAGAGTGCAGCTCCCAGGGCTCGTTCAGTCTTTGGCCTCTCTGCCGTGACATCCTGACGTCACACAGGCTATCCAAGATCTTTCAGTTGATTGGTTTTTGGTCACTACCAGCACACCAGCTGGATTTGGACTGGTGACTTAGAGGTGTCCCATCCCCCTAAATCCTGGGCCAGCCAGTCTCCCCAGCACTAACCATTCTAAGGAAGCAACAGACCCTATTTTGGCCTTTGGAAGGGTTGGTTTCGGACGTCCCATAGGAATTTTGCCCTGTTGTTTATCCACTCAAGTTTATTCACTACTTGTGGAAATTGGATGAGTCTCAAAGCCATTGTGGTAACCTGCCCGTGTCCTTTGGAGTTTTACTTTCAGGGCTGGGAACTTCGGGTTCATGGGTGGGGGCGTTCATTATGCACAGACTCTCCCTGGAGGCAGGTGCCACGTCAGCCCAGTGTGACCCTGCATGGGGCCGGGGAGAGAGTTTATTTCCTGACAAGCCCTTTCTAATCCAGCATCCCACCTGGTAGCTAGGCAGCTCCTATCACGTAACTAGAGCCTAGAAGTTGCATCAGTTCCATTTAGCTGGTGTAAACAGTGGTGTTCTCCAGGGTCCCCAGTGCTCCCCCAAGGCTTCTGAATCCAGCTGCCAGGACAGTTCCTTACCGCTGTCTGGAGCAGAGCTGGAGCCATGCTGAACGCCTCAGGCAGGGGAATGGGAAGTACCTTTCTGGTCAAACTGTTCAGCGTCCAGTAGCACTCAGTGTAGCTCGCATTCCCTTCCTGGCGGGTAAGCGGGGTCTGCCGGACGATGGCCAGCAAACCCAGCTGGCCTGGGACAAACCTATTCTTGCTTCTGCCTCATGGGATTGCACCTCCCCCAGACTGCAGGTCTGAAAACACCCAAGGACTCAAAGTGAAACTCCACCAAAAGCCCCAGTTCCTTCCCCCCAGCCAGCCCCACCCTGAACTTCACCATCCTCAGCCCAAATTTCAGAGTTGTAACCACATCTGAACCAAGAGTGAGCACATTTATTACAGTCACACCCAGAGGCGCAACAGCCATCAGAACGCCACTGGGTAGGTGCTGCACAGACACAAAGGACAACCCAGTCCTGTCCCAAAGAGCTCACAGTCTACGTAGACAAGGGGTAAGAGGGGAAACTGAGGCAGAGAGAAGGGAAGTGACTTACCCACGGTCACCCAGCAGGTCAGTGGCAGATCTGGGATTAGAACCCAAGTCTCCTATATCCTTGTCCAGGAATGAAGGTCCATTTCAGTTACTCTCGAGCATCACCTGGGTGACTTCTCGGGTCTTGTAAGAAGCCTTGTCTGGAGCAGAAGCCAAGAGTTGGTCTAGCTTTGCTTCCATGCAGATGGGGGATTATTCCATTCACCAGCAACATACTGCTCTGGGAAGTCCAAACTTCTCTTGACTCTCAAATCCACTGTGAAGTTCCCCCTCGCCCAGCCCTGGCTGCCTTTGGGGCCTGTTGGCAGTGAGGATCTTTGCACTGGTGTCACTGTGCTGATGCAAACCCCCAGCACTTGATTGCTTTCAGCCTGGGAGCAAGTCTTGGGTCATCCTGGTGCAGCACATCTGCCCTGGGGGTGTAGCTACCCCAGAGCAAATATCCACAGTACTGATAGACCCTTGGACTTGCTGTTTGGTGCAGACTTTTTGTTCCACGTGTGCTTGACAGTCGCATGCCAATTGCCATCCAGCTAGTGGACAGAAGCCAGAGAGGTGGAAACCCCTTGGCCCCAGTCTGGACCTGCAAGGCTGAAATGAACAAGGGCTTATCAGGGAGGTGATTGCACGAGAAAAGCCAAAGGGGAAATGATTCCGGGGCCCGAACTGGTCTGGTCAGGAGCTGTGCTGTGAACTCACTCTGTGTACATTGAAAATGGTGCCTTGGGGATCCCACATGCAGGCCATCTTCTGTCATTAGAGAGTTGGGGGGAAATGCACCACTGGGAGAGCAGGGCTAAGAAACCAATCAGCCCTGTTATCTCTGGTGTGGAGCACTGCAAAATGCCAACCTAACCCTAACACAACATCCCCATGTGTCACAGAGGCCGGCAGAGTAAATTTTGCTGGTGATAAAGTTTCTTGCTGTGACTCTTCTCCCATGAATCTAGACTGGCACCAGGGTGGAATTTTGCCATTTCTTTGCATTTGTGGTGGAGGGATGTTTTGCTTTCCAGAACTGACAATTTTTTTGCCTCGCTCCAGTCTAAGCACCGGTCCTTGGGCGGAGGGTGAGAGATTCGCCGCTCATGGTGGGCATGATCGTGGTGAGGTTTCACACCGATTTTATCTGCTTTTAACCTGATTAAAAGCAGCATCAGAAAGATGCTGCCTGGGAAAAGCAATCATGGACTGTAGCATCCATCCCATTTGGGGCAGGATTCGTCTGCCCTACTGCGTTCCCTCCAAAAGCCTTGCCCCATGGTGACCCCTCCAAACCTACCCTAGGGCAAGATCACCAGCAGAACTCAGAGAGGAATTTGAGTCATAGACCTTTCATGGAGATTGCTTTTGTTTGATGTCCCATCATGAGAGATGCTCAGGGCTCATTCTTGATCAGCTCCAGATTAGGTCCTAGCAGGATTCCAACAGGCCTGCAACAGCTTCCCCTCTCGTAACATGAAGATAATGAGACTGACCTTCCTTCATCATGCATTGTGGGGATCCAGGGATGAAAAACACTGGCTAAGAGCTAAAAATAAATGGGGCGCACCTTGTGCTCAGCTTCTGTTTATAAAGGGTTAATAAAGGATTAGTAGATGTTTCGATAAATGGCTGATCAATTACCACAGGTCATTAGGTTACTTACAACCACAGTTATAACCATCTATAGCACCTTCTACTCATGTCTAACATGCTTCGAGCCCCTAGACGTGTGACCTATTAGGATTCGTTGTCATTAGAAAGGCTCCGTCAGTCTGCTAGTAATGCTGTGTAAAGTGTGAGGGTCAGAGACAAATGGTGCAAAAGCACAAATAATTAATAATCATGAACCAGTTGTGTTAGGCCCTAGTAAATCTGGCCAGTGCAGGCTTGTTTCTTACACTGGGCCTGATTTTCCCATAGCCCTGCACCATTTCCAGTCGTTTACCCCAGTGCAGTCTGAGTGTAAAACGCAGCTGTTCTGATCTAACAACACTTTGCACTGTTGTAAGTGTCTGCACAAGCTGGAGGGCAAAAGAGAATCTGGCCCATTGGATGTGGTGCTTTACCGAGCTGAGTTTGAAATGTCTCGGGCCCCAGAGAGAGATGCACTGATAATACCCTGTAACATTCCAGCCCCTAACACCCTGGGATGGGTTTAGAAGAAGGGAGATTTCAGCAGTTTCAACCTCAGCTATTCCACTGTGACTTTGCCCTGGATTATTTAGATCTCACTATTGTGAGGCCTTGATTGCAGTTTAGAGCAATAAGCCACTAAAAATGGTTTGTGGCAATAATTAGCTCAGGCTTTGCCTTCGCTCTGGGCATATCCCTGGGAAGCCGGCTGGATCTTCCCTCACTGGAGAGCAGCAGCTTCCTGTTTGGTCGCTCAGCCCATCTCTGGCACCCTCGCACAATGTAGTTTTTAAAAAACCCTGTCCGTGTTGCATTACTTTCTGGGCCCCAGAGGGGAGCAGGGGGTGGTGCCAGGCCAGGTCCAGGGTGTGTCTGGGCCTGGGCCTGAAACCAAAGTGGAAGAGTCTGAGTGGGAAATGGCTGTAGTTGAAGGGAATAAGGAAGTGTTGGTGTTTGTGTCTGCATGTGTATTTACGTGTATTATGGTAGCACCTAGGGCCCGCAGTTATGCCCCAGAACTCCAGTGTGCTAGGCTTTGTGCAAACATAGACCTGAAAGAGAGTCTGTGCCCCAAAGAGCTTCCAATTTCAGTAGACCCGTGTGCTTGTGTCTGTCTGGGATTTAGTTCAAAGAATTGTATGGCCCTTAGTGCTGTGAAAGGGGTCAGACCGACAGCTCTGGACCACAGAGCCCCGTCTGCGCCACCATGGCACAGCACAGATGGTGTCAGGGCAAACTGCCCTCCTCTTCCACAACCTCCCATCCCCGCACGGCCTCAGCTTGTGAGTCCACCTTTAGGAAGGAACGGGGACTTCAGGCCCGAGGGCAGCTCAGGCCTGGATGTCAGCTCAGACTGCTGCCAAGGAGACAATTATACTAGAGTTCCTGTTGTGAGGTTGGTCCTTGTCCTGAGCTGAGACCCCACCAACTCATTGCAGAGTGTCTGGCAGAATTTGAATGCGTGGCCGAGAGGTGAAAGGCTCCACCTCCCATTCCTGAATTGGAGGCTCTGTCGTGGCACCGACAAAGACCACATTGTTTGGGAGAAGGGGAGGGCTCTGTCATCCCTTTGCTTGGTGGCTCACCCCATGTCACACAGCGAAGAGTGCCAGGGTAGAAGGGAGGAGACTGGCTGCCAGGTGTTTTGGAGTGGACCCTGCCCGGAGGGGAAGGGAAGTCAGAAAGGATGGGAAATCCCAGGTGCTGATAAGATTTTCTGATTGTTTCAAGCATTTTCTGGGACTTGACTGGGGGGAGGGAGGTCATTTAAAATGTAACAAAGTCAAAGGATTTGTGTCACACTCCCCAGGGTGATTACACCTCAGAGCCCTCCCTTGCTGTGTAGGGAAGCTGCATTACACCCACTGAAGAGACGGGGAGACTAAGGCAGAGAGAGGGACTTGCTGGGTCTTGACTTCTATTTAATTCCAGAGCTGACAATAGAACCCAGGTGTCCTGAGTTCCAACCCCTTTGCTCTAACTACCAGACTACACTCTCTCCCACTCAGAGGAAAGCACCCAGAGTCCTGAGTCCCAGTCCTCTGCTCTAACCAATAAAACGGTGTCCTATCCTTCTCCAGTGCCACGAGCTGCCCAGTAAACCTAATCAAGTGAAATGCAAGGGCCAGATTCTGCATGGACTTGCAGCCTGTGATGCCAAAGACATTTCACAGGGGGTCAGTCAGCCTTAGGTTTGGCCCCTAGTGCGTAAAGCTGTGGACTCTGGCAGAGTTCAGATTCCTGGCCAGCTGCTTGACAGTGGCTCTGTGGCATTTGTGATGTATGTTAAGAGGGGCTTCCAGCTGCAAGGCTGATGCATTGATTCACTGAGATATGGGGTAAAAGTGCTGAGATAATCGCAGCACGTATCCATTGTCCCTGGCCCAGGTTTTCAGCGTTCTCTCTGTTTTGGGGCCTGAGATGCATGGATCCAAGGCTCGTTTTAATAACGCCTTCCTGGAAACAGACACACTTCAGCAGCCTGGGCACTTTGTAGCAGACATGCCAAACCTGCGAAAAAAACTGCAGAAATTGGGCTTCTTTTTGGCTCAATGACTTGTGAGTTGCTTGTTGGCTAGTTTTTGACTTGGAGCTTGTTTGGCTTATAGCTTGTTGCTTGGTGCTTCTTTTTTTTTGATCGGCTCCCGGTAAGCAGAGTCAAGGGGGGGGCAAACAGGGGAGAGAGTCAGGAGTGCAGCGGGCCCACCACAGTCCCAGACTGCAGGCTGGGGGAATCTAGTCACATAGAGTGTTGGGGTTCTTACGGACTGGCTTGTTCTGGCCATTTTGAAATGGGATTAGCTCAATTTTTGGCTTACTGTGAAAGTCGGGGTGCTTATTTACCACGTGAAAATTGGCAACTGTGCTTTGTAGCCAGTAGATCCCCTGCTCATCCTTCAAGCTTCCTCTTATGCTCCCTCATATGATGTCACCACAGCACATCTGCCCCCACTCAGGTTTCCTCCTACCCCCGATCAGTGTTGTTATTAATCATGTTTATTATGGTGGTGCTGAAGAATGATGCCCCATTGTGCTAGATGCTGTACAACCATGGCATCACAGCTGATCCCTGCCCCAGAGAGCTTGCTATCTAAATAACCAAGACAGCCACAGGGCAGGAGTGGAAACAGAGGGACAGAGAGAGAGGGATTCACCCAAGGTCAGAGGTGGGAATAGAGCCCCATTCTCCTGGCTCCCACACTGAGGGAAGGAATATACACACAAGCAGAGGGAACAACTAGCATATTTATTCAACACTATTTTTTGGCCAGGGAGAGGGAAGGTTGTTACTTGGGGGGCGGGGGGTGTAAGTTAAATGGAAGGGAAGGGGAAGGAGTGGGACGGGGCAGGTGTGGAGTGAAGCTCAAGTGACTAGGCTGCGTGGGAGGGGAAGGGTTGGAGCAAACAGCCAGTGAGCTGCAAGGGAAAGTCCAGTGTGACTTGCTGTGGGAAGTTCTCTGAAATGACCAGAGCAGAGGTCCCTGCTTTGGCTGCAGCCCAGATCCAGGACCCCCCAGATCCAGGCCCCGAAGTCCAGAGCCTCCAGCCCCCTGGATCCAGCCCTCCCCCTGCACACAACCCGCCCCAGCCACAGGAGTAATTCACGAACGGCTCCAGCGCCCTTGCCACAGCCCCGCCACTCTGAGGGGCGGAGCTATGAGAGACCCGTTTCCAGCCAGCCGCCAATTGAAACATGACCCGGCAATTCTATGCAAATAGATGCCAGATCGTTTCCAATCAGCGTGGTGGGAGGGGCGTGGCTATGCAAAGGAGCGTCCCTGCAGCCCGGGAGCCAGAGCCGGCCGCGAGCTGGGCAGCTGGAGCCGCCGTGACTTTTCAAGGCACTTTTGCAGTTCGGCTGCCCCCGAGCCAGTGACAGCGCCGGGCGAGCCGAGCTGAGCCGGGCCGGGCCGGGGGCTGCGCTTCGCCTCCTCGCCACCCAGCCGGGGCCGCCGCCCTGCCGGAGCGGAGCAGCCGGGAAGTTTCGGGGCAAAGCCACTGACCAGGTGTGTGGATGAATGCGGGCATCTTGGGCAGGGTGCCCAGGGAGGGGCGCCTGGAGGCGGGGAGCTGATAGCCAGAGACACGGGACAGCGGCGCGTCCCCGCCTACCACATCCAGTCCCCGCGGAAGTTAGGTCGGGTGTACCTGCCTCCGCCCGGGTCAGCTGCAGACCACCTGCCCACCCCCGGGAGCCTTTCACCTCCTCCCCCAGTCTGCAGGACGCAGCATCTTCCCGGGTCTCTTCTGCCCCTCCCCGGGGTGCGCGGCTCCCTCTGGGGCAGGGCTGGGGAGGGTCCGATCCTGGCATCCCAGGAGGCGCACGCACAGGTTCGGATACCTAGCCAGGCGCTGCGCCAGGGGGGCATTCACACCCTGTGTGCTTTTGCCACGCAAATGGGGGGAGGGTGGGGTTGATGCTGATTCTCCTTTGCAGAGCTCGCTTCCCCGTGCCCAGGAGGTCTGTGATGTGATTTGTGCCTCAAGGTTCAGCGTGATGAGAGGGCAGAGGGACTGGTGGGGACTGGGGGGTTGCTAAAGCCCAATCTATGTCCCCGTTGAGGAAACTACCAAAATGCGATGGCACAGAAAGTCTGAGAGCTTGGTGGCCAGGCGCTGTCACTGAAACTATCCGAGGGACAGTGATGGCTCAGGGCAGCCTGCCTGCTCCAGCATCACCGAGATACCCCAAGGGGCCGGGGGGAGCCTTTGAAAATGCCATGTCTCGTCCCATCTCCTGCGGCTGCCCTGTGCGTTAATCACACATTTCCCAGCTATGGCGGGGCTTTGGAGTCCTACACCAACATTCCCAATAGTGACCTGGATTTTCCGTGCCTCCCTTTTGGGGGGGCCCTGTAATGAGGCACCTAAGCCAAGATTTTCACTAAGTGGGGCCCATGGTTAGCCTCCTACGTTGTATGCAGGCACCAAAGGGAGAAGCTGGATCGTCAGAAGTGCTGAACACCCAGTCTTGCCAGTGGGACTGACTGGGAGCTGCTGGGTGTCGCTGGAAATCAGGCTGTTTAGGTAGGTGGCTCTCGTCGACTTTGGCTGGAGTTTGGATGCTCTGCGGTTCTGGAAATCCAGGACAAGGGTCTCTAGTTGCGCATCCAAAGCTAGTGCTATGAATGAGGCTGCAGTATTTAAGCTACATGAAGGCTGGACTGAGCAGGAAGTGGTCTAATAGAAAGGGGCCTGGCTGGGTACTCCTGAGACCCTGGTGTTGCCACTGACCTGCTGTGTGACCTTAGTCAAGTCACTTCCCCTCTCTATTCCTCCTCCTGGCCTCTGCCCATCATGTCTATTTAGACTGTAAACTCTTTGGGGCAGGGTTTTCTCTGACTTAGGTTGAAATCCTGGCTATTAAAATCAGTGGGAGTTTTGTCATTGGTTGTAATAGGGCTGGGGGGTTCACCTGTTTACACAGTGTCTAGTGCAATGGGGCTCCAGTCTCAATCGGGACCTCTCGGTGCTACTGTTTGAGAAAGTTGGAGGCATTTCTGAGGCTACCAGTTTTCCTGCTAAGTGCTGGGAGACAAGGGGACAGACAGAGCGACTGTAGCCATGCCAAGGCCTTGTAGCTGTGTGTTTGGACACTGCTTAAAGTTTTGCCTAAGTGGCCTGTTGTTTTAGGGATCGTGTTCTAAAAAAAGCCTGTGGTTAGCTTTGCGCTTGACAGTTATTTTTACTTTTGTGTCTGCTCAGAGAGGAACATCTGAGTTTAACCCAAAAGTACAGATTGTCGTAAAAACACAGTGCCCCTCTGTTAGTGCCATTTGCAGTGGGTCTTCAAGCACCTTACAGACCATAACTAATCTGCTAGGCCTCTCGACCCCCCTCGCCAGCTCTGCCACGCCCATTGTACAGCAGGGTAAACTGAAGTACAAAAGGTTGACGGTGTTAGCTCAAAATCACAGATATGCTAAGGCAGCAACGGCTCTGGCTCCCAGACTCCTGCTCTGACCACTAAACAAGACTGTCTGTCTCCTACTGTACACTACGCATCACTGCTACAGTGGAGTTCAGATTCACAGAGCACTCGCTCTTCAGAAAATAACCTTCATGTCCCTTGACTTTCTCAGTGTTGTCTAAATGCACGGCGTGTAGCAAGTTGTAGCAGTAAGGACTGAGTTGCATCTGCTTCCTCCAGGTATATGTTTGGCCCCAGATGACTTACAGGTATCACAGGAACACATTGAGGGCAAAGGTTCTTTATACCGATTGACTGATTTCCTTTTTTTTTTTTTTTACTTGATTTCAAATGCCATCTGCTGCACTGGGCACTTCCAGTGGTAATTAAAACGCACAGCAGAAAACCATAGTCCACACCTCACCTCCATAGCAATACTGACTCCAGGCGTCCTGCCACGCAGCTCTGTCCTGAACTCCAAGGAAGAAGGGTGGCTTTGCAGGCAGTGTGGCCTCTGGCAGGCCAAAAGGAGGGAAGTGTGGATAAGGTCGGATATCTAAGGCCCTGATCCTGTCTCACGATCACCTAGAACTACCCCGGGAGCCTATGCCAAGTCCCATCGACTGCAGGGGGCTGCAGGATCAAGGTTTCATTCTGCTTTAATTTAACATCATGGGTCGTGCTGCCCAAAGAATATTGCTCATGCCCAAGAATCTTCTTACAGGATCTGTTAAGTTACTGGTGGGACTAGCTTTGCAAACTAGCTCCCCAGAGCAAGTGTTTACCCAGGGTCTGTATTAGGTGGGCCCTGAATCTGATCCATGCTCCTCTGTTTATTATAAACATATGCAGTTTACAGCAGAAGCCGCCGCCTGTCTGGTACAAGTGCATCTTATTACCTTAAACTTCCTCTCTGGGGACAGGTCCAGCAAATCTTCTGCTGTATTCTGCTGCCCACCTGCAACTGATTTCCGGCAAGACCCTGTCCCTGAGAGCTTTACTCTTACAGTGATGGAAAGTTTCCTAGGGCTGCAACTTCAGAGAGGGGTTTTCACGGGTAAGCAATTAATTTTGCAGCTTGCTAGTGAGGTCTGTGCAGCTTCTGGAAGGCAAGAACCTCCTGCTTCAGAACTTAAACCAAGCCCTAGCTATTAGACACCAGGATGACACCTCGTAGGTTCCATTATCCCTCATCTGCTGCTGCAGGGTTCTTATACCTACCCCTAAAGCATCTGATGCTGGCTGCTGTTAGAGACAGGACAGACAACTAGATGGGGCACTGGGCTGACCCAGGCCAGCGATCCCTGTGTTCCTACCAGCTAATCCAACTGGTTACAAATCACATGCAGTTCAGCTGCACTCTGTGTACTGGGGAGACTTACATTTTACTCTCGTGCTTTCAGGATCAGAGCAGCTGACTTGGGGACTGAAATGGGGTGGGAGAGAGTGGATGACTCTGGGACTGTCCTGGGAAATTCTAGGCACCCTGGGGCAAAGGGAGGCAGTCAAGGCTGGCAGGCCCCAAATTTGACATAAATTTAAAATAGTGTTTGAGGAAAATGATCTTTCCTCCCTCTCCCCACTTTGAAAAATCTGTTGGTTCCTCAGCTGAGTGCCCCCTTTCCACCTCTCCCAGGATGCTGGCCCAGCCAGTGTCTGTGGCAGCTCAGCCTGTGACACACAGCGCCTTGCCCAGCATGACACCCTGGAGTGAGCAGGGAGCAGCTTCTGCTGGAGACTAGGCTGGAACAAGGAGCTGTCCCTATAGCCCCCTAGGGACCATGAGACTCAAGTTCTGTGTCTTGAGCAGGCCCCCAAGGTGAAGTGGAGAAACATGCAGCCATCAACAGGGGCCTGCATGTAAAGACATGGGGTGAAATCCTGGCCCCGTTAAAGTCCAGGGCCAAACTGCCACTGGTGTCAAAGAGGCCAAGGATTTCACCTGTGGAGCTGTGCAGAAGAGTCCCAAGCTCAAGGCGAGTTTGCAGTGATCAGGAGAACCCAGGAGGATTCCCTCTGGGGGGCTGCTGAGGGAGGCTGGAAGCCTGATCAGCCAGTGCTGGTGTGTGTGGGGGCGGGGACAGAGAATGAGGCTGGACACCAAGGTGATGGGTGCATTAGAAACAGGCAGCTAGGGGGTCCTGGGAGCAGGGAATAGGCAGAGATCTCAGTTGTAAGCTGGCTGGCAGGTGGGTTGTATGGCTGAAGCCACAGGAGAGAGGGAAGTGAAGGTCGTGTCAGGGCTGTGCAGAGGAAGGGGGGGTGCAGGGGAGATGGGAAAGGCGGAAGGAGAGGTCCAGAGTTTGGGGGTTGGAAAAGCTTCATCATCAAACTTGTAAGGGTCCCACCCCCCCAGTGACTGGTGACCAGCGTGCTCATTCGCACCCTAGCTCTCCTTCCTGTAGAACGCCCAGGCTGAGGATGGGTCCTGGCCCTGGGACAGTCAGAGCAGTGAGAGGTGCAGAGGGGTCAGGGATTATAGTTTGTAACCCTGGTGGTGAAATGGGGGCAGGGCGGGTGGAGTCTGCATGGGATCAAGGGCTGGGGAATCATTGGCACAGTGGAGTTGAACGTGATTTAAATCCAGCTCACGAAGAAACAGCATGAAGATAAATCTGAGCTTTTCCTTGTGCGCCTTGTCGAGCGGGGGCAGGTGGAATCGTCAGCACTTGTCTGAAGAAAAATAGTTAACGGCTCCCAAGTAACGCATGGCCCAGAACGCGTGGCCCGGCACCCGTGACCCTACGATAACAAACCGGCATGTGCAGCCCAGTGCCCATGACCCTACAATAACAAACCAGCGCATGGCTCAGCACTTGTGACCCTACAATAACAAACCAGTGTGCATGGCCCAGTGCCTATAACCCTACAATAACAACCTAGCGCCCCACGGCCCAGCGCCCGTAACCCTGCAATAACAACCTAGCGCCCCACGGCCCAGCGCCCGTAACCCTACAGTAACAACCTAGCGCCCCACGGCCCAGCGCCCGTAACCCTACAATAACAATCTAGCCCCCATCGGCCCCTGTGCCCGCCCGTAACCTACAGTAACAAACCTAGCGCCCCATGGCCACGGCGCCAGTAACCCTAACAGTAACAACACCTAGTTCGCCCCACGGCCCGGCGCCAGTAACCACTACAGTACAATCCTAGCGCCCCACGGGCCCGGTGCTCGTAATCCTGAATAACAAACTACCATGCGTGCCCACCCCCTTCAACCTTAGGAATAGCAAACCGCGTGTGCAGGACTCTAGTACCATAACCCTACCATAACAAACCCACACGCGTGGCCCTGCATACGTAACCCTACAATAACAAACCCACACGCGTGGCCCTGCACCCGTAACCCTACCATAACAAACCCACACGCGTGGCCCTGCACCCATAACCCTCCCATAACAAACCCACACGCATGGCCCAATACCCGTAACTATTCCATAACAAACTCACACGCGTGGCCCAATACCAGTAACTCTACCAAACAAACCCACACGCGTGGCCCTGCACCCATAACCATACCATAACAAACCCACACGCGTGGCCCTGCATCCATAACCCTACCATAACAAACCCACACGCATGGCCCAATACCCGTAACTCTACCATAACAAACCCACACGCATGGCCCTGCACCCGTAACCCTACAGTAACAAACCGGCCTTCCCAGCCCAGCGCCCGTAACCCTACCACAACAAACCCGTGTGTTGATCCATACACCTATAACACATTGATGTGCTCAGCCCCTGGCCAGAACTCTACAACAACAAACTCATGGACTTCCCAATGTAACAAACAAAAGAAAACTCCCAGCTGAACCACAGAGGGTCTCAGGCCAGAAGGAAAGGGAGGGCGTTTGGGTTTGTCTGTGAGTGTTTTATCTATCACTGCTATTGCGGTACAGTCTGGGAGCCCCATCAGGACCCAGGACCCCATTGTGTTAGATCCTGTACAAACACAGAACAAAAGCTCTAATACTCTACGGTTATGTCTACACTACGCGCTAGGGGAGTGATTCGTCTGCTCGTGCACATATGGTTGCACTAGCTCTCCTCGCACTGTGTGAGTGTAAATAGGGGTAGCCGTTCTCGCAGGGGAGCAGCAGTTGAGGCATGGCCGCGCTGTGCCGAGTACACACCCGCCTAAAACCAGGAGGTACATACTTGACCTGGCTCAGCCTTGCCTCTGCTGCTGCTACTCCTGCGATCATGGCTGCCTGGCTGTTCTTACTCATGCTAGCTCAAGTATGTGTTCTCAAGCAGGGGAATCGCACCCCTAGCTCGTCATGTGAAGGCAGCCGAAGTGTGTGTGTGTGTGTTTGTGTTTCATCCATTTCTAAAAAGACCAAGCCTTCTCCTTCTGGTACAATAGAATCCTCTTCCTCCTGCTTTGAGCAGGGAGTTGGACTAGATGACCTCCTCAGGTCTCTTCCAACCCTGATCTGCTATGATTCCATCACAGTTATTTTTGTAACAGAAAATACTCCGCCCTCTGCAGAAGTTTCACTGTAAGTGGATTTGCAACAAGGCAACTGTGATGCATCGAAACAATGTGGGACTTTCATTCTGCATCACTGTCAGCATAGCTGGGCTTGTTCTGTGCAGGCAGCCGGTGTGGCCAGTGCAACACTTCACTGCACTTCTGAATGTGTGCAGTACAGTCATCCAGCAGCCCCTGCAGAGGAGGAGGAGATGGGATTCCATTTTGCTGGCTGTTGATCCATAAGATGGATCAGGATTTTGGGAGAGACTGGAGTGGAGAAAGAACCAATATTGCTCAGTCTATAGAGGTCTCTTGTCGTGGGGGATGATGGATTTTCAAAAGGCCTTTTGGACCTGATTTTTAAAGGATGCTGCAAAAGAAAAAAAGGAATTGTGAATGCAAATCGCATGTGCCCTGTTAGCCAGTCTGGCTCACAAACTGGGCTGTGGGTAGAAGCAGGTGTCTCATGCAATACCCTGACCTTCTCTGATATTTGGCTCTTTTATTATTAAATGTTCCCACTTTGTTTCCTCAGGCTGAAATATTTGGGGGTTCCGTCAAGTGCAAAATAGGCTCTAGTTTCTTTAAAAGAAATGGAATAAAAGGATTGATGTGTATCTAGGGCCTATCACCCAAAGAGCCTACAAACTAGAAGAGGTGATTGCTTTGCCCACTGCTGAAATGCAGCCACTTCAGGGGTGTTACCCAGCTTCTCTGTAACAGCGCACAGCAGTGCTACACAGCAGCCTCAAGGAGGCAGTGAAGGGTGTGCCTGTATCCAGACTGAAGTGGGTGGGATTCTTAGGGAGGCAGAATGTAATTAGCCTGTTGGAATTTGCCCAGGACCCCACAATTAATGCCCTGGCTCTTGTGAAAATTTCTGGTGCTGCTTTGAACCTGTGTGTTGAGAGTGAGAGAGAGTCCTTGCTGGAAGACTGAATATGTGCCGTCAGTGCATTTAACGCTAGTCAAACTCCCAGGATCTGATCTGTGCAGTCTAAGCCCCATCTGTGTAGTAAATCTATTAGATTCAAATCTTCTCTTCTCTGCAGAAGTCTCTTTAATTTTTTTTTCTTAGGCTGGAATCTCAGTGGCACTGGTTGTCCCCCTCTCTCTATCTGCACAGTTCTGTGCTGCATTTCAGACTCTCTGGTTGATCCTGGTTTGTTGTTTAAACAAGCTATAAAAAGCAGGAAGCCCTGTCAAACTCTAGCAAAAATGCTGGTAAACTTTGACTTTTCCTGAGCTGGACTTGGGATGCTGTTTGCGTTATGAGGCCCCAGAAACCGAGAGCAACCGTCCCTTTGGGACTGTCAAGAGAAAGGAGCTCTGCTGGGTTATAGCATCTCTGGGATATGAAGGGACAGTTCAGCAGAGTCACTGTGCTGGGGATAGGAGCTAGGCAGGGATAAAATGCTGCTTTAAGCAGAATTCAGTGTGAAACTTGCATGAGGAGATGAAGCCGCAAGCACAGAGAAGCAGATCAGGAGCAGAACTTTCCCGGGGTGTCCAGGGGGTTCAGATCTGGGTTTGATTCAGGCCCAATTCAACTAGTCAGCCGCTAAATGAAGCAGAAGATCTGTTTGGCATGATCACTAGGGATTTACCGGTTTTGGCTGGGAGTCGTCTGTCTAGGCTGGTGCAGGAGACTAGAGCTGCTTGGGAAATCACTTGTTTTTCCCAGCAAAATATTTTGATGAAAATGATTTTTTTCTCATTTTTGTCAATATCTTCCTTTGCCATTGGGGGAGGGGGGGTTGTAAAAAAACAAAACAGAAACAACCAAAACTCCAGGCCCCCTTCCATCCAGAATTAGTTTAAAACCAAAAAATCTTCAGGTTTGGGGGTTTTGACAAAAACCGGAACATTTGTGGCAAAAAATTACATTTTTACTGAGAATTTCTGTTTTTTTCAAAAATGCTGTTTTTCATAGAAATAATATTTTGCTGGAAGAATGTTGTCCTAGCTCTAAAAGAGACACTGGTCTGACTTTGCCAAAAAGTTGTTTTTTTGCAGATGGCACAGAAATGCCCATTTTTGGTATTTCAGCCTCAGGTGTGTTAGGGAATATCCTGTGTGTGTGTCTCTTTTTGTTGTACCTTTCTCCCTACTCAGCTCTCAATGTCAGAGTTGTAATCCTGGGATCTAAAAACAGGGAGAAACATGCAATTTCATCTCTTTCCACCCATAAGGGAGAGAAATGAGCTAAGAGAAAACTCCCCTGGTGGAATCCCACTTGGTGCTCTTCCTGGCTTTGCTGGAGAAACGCAGGCACAATGCAGGGTTTACTAGGCAAGTGGTTTGAAAGCCAGAACTGCTGATTGTGACAGTTGGTCACCAGGTGACACACTTGCAAAAGTAAAGCCACCCTTGGCTAGACACCAGACTCATGTCTGTCACGTCCTGGTCTCCTCAGTAGGTGGGGAGCATTTCAATGGACAACCAAATAGCTGAGAGTTTTCTGCCGAGGATGGTGGCGTGTTATTTTGATAGGAGCTGTGGGATTCCGCAGGCCTTGAATTACCCTCCTGGCTGTTTTCGCTGCAGTTAGTTGGTTACCGCAGTGGATGGAGAGGGGCTTGGTGTCTCGCATCCATTCCTAGAGACGGGACTCCCTTCCTTTCTATTCTTGTGGTTTGCACAGTTTTTCTCTAGTGGTTTCCTGCAGAGGAGCTGCTGGTTTTCTCTTTGTTGTTTTGTTTGTTTTCACACCAGAGGTGGCTTTGTTTCAATTTCCTGCTTTTCCTGGGTGATTCTGCTAAAGCTCCATGATCAGCAGAGGAAAAAACCTGCCACCCACTAAGGGACTGGGATTAAAGATAAATAAAAACCTCCCCAGGCCCAGACAGGGACCCCAGCTCCTGTGGGGATGTACAGTCCAATTCATTGTTGCCTTCACCTTGCACAATCATTCACTCCAGTGCAAAATTCTTCCAGTCTGATCTGAAAACTGGTTACCCCCACTTTGCACTGGTGTAAATCGTGGGTAAATCAAGGATGAATTGGGGCCCCCAAATCCCCTGAAAATATAGGCTCTGACTTTTGTTTTTAAAGGTGAGTAGGGATTTTGTCTGCCTACGTTTTTGGACACCCCAGATGGAACAGCTGAAAGGGACCAGGTGTTAAATGCTGAGCACCTGCTTCTCAAAACTCAGGTGGTACAAGCTTGACATTAAAACATCAAGGTGCCCCCAAATTGATGAGTCCTCTGTACACATTTTGGCCATGTTTTCTGTCACCAAACTATGCAGCAGTGTGCAGGGGCTGCCCAGGACCTGATCTCTTTGCTAAACTCTTCACAGGATCCTATCTGGGTTGGGGAGGCTGAGATCTGGGGGAGATTGGATTGGAGTTCTGGATCTGAGTGAAAGCTGTTGAACTGGACAGCTTGGGCTGCCTTGCTGGATTCACTCAAACTTGGCGCAGAGGGTGGGAATGCCCCAAGGACCAGAGCTGGCACCACAGTGCCCATAAATTCCTGTGGATCAAACCTGTGGAGCTTTGCCCATTGTGTTCACCAAAACCTGAGCAGGGTTTACATCTACAGAGAGTCCCTGGCTTCGCTTCTTCCTACGTGTGACGTTAGGACTTTGCTGCAACGCATGGAAAAACATTGCTGTCCTCAGGGGGCTCAGGTGCATCTTACAGCACTAATTAGGGCTTCAGATAGGAAGTTTATACACTCTGCTGCGATGCAAATGACCTATAAATGTGCACTACAACTTCAGAGTTAATATTAATCCTCGTGGCAGCAGCAAGGCCATGGAGCGACGGGTTGCGAGTTTCAGGACTCCTATGATGTTTCCCCTACCCTGTAGAGCAACGTTCAGAACGAGGGGCAGAAGGCCTTGGAGATGGGGCACGACTGTTTGTGAGGAGCCGGAGGGTGTGAGAGAGAGCACGCAAAAAATACAGAGCACATGAGAGTTAGCTCTGGTCAATGGACCTGTCAGCACGTGGGGGGTTGTAGGGGCACGTCGATCAGAATCACATCTGCATTTAACGTCAGCTGGTTCGAACCAAGGCTGGAGATGGGTTCCAGCAGGGGCTCAGGTAGACTAGAAGCCGGGGGGACCATGGGGGCTGGGGTGGCATTCAGTCCTGGATCTCTGTGACCCATGAGGCTATAGAGAGCCATGCCCAGCCTTTTCAAGCTTCATGGATTTGCACCGAGCTCTGTGGGGCAGCAGCGTGGAGCGAATGGTCCCTGGGACTCCTTTTGGATGGGACACTGAGGAAAAAGTGAATCAGATCTTTGCAGTTTGCTGAGTCAGCATCTTGCCTTCAGGTTGTGTTCAGCCACTCAGAGGAAGTTCTCAGGAGGTAATGCTTCCATTTTCCGCTCTGTTGGCTGAGTGTGATGTCATTCAATGAGAGCTGGGCGGGAGGAGCTACTCTGGAGCCAATCTGGAAAGGGATTAGGTCGAGCTCACAGCAGGCACTGGTTTGTGTGGTTGAATGGAGCTGTTAAGAACCGCCTCCCCATTTCAACTTTTTACGCCAACTCGCTCAGAATTCCTGCTCCTCCAAATGCACCACGGATGGGCCTTTCTGGAGGGAATTAAATGATGGGTGAGGCCACAGGATAGCATGACAGCCGCCCTGACCCATGCCCCCTGTAAGACACCCGCAGCCCTCCACACAAGCCCGTCTCCTGGCGCTGAATTGCACAGAGACGTGCATTGTCTGCCAAACCCAGCCCACCTGTCTGCTCACACCCCGCTTTGTCCTTTTACCCGGCCGTGTTTCAAGGCTACGGTCACCGTCATCGATAGGCCTAGCTTTGCGCACAGAGCGGGGGAGGCTGCAGTGAGCGAGCACGTGCGACTGCAGAGCACTATTGTTATTCTTGGATGGGGCCGGTCCCTGGCTCCTCGGAGCAGTAGCCCTGCAGCCAACGCCCTGGAGGACTGTATGTGACTGTGAAATGGCATGGCCGCAGAGCATAGACAATGCCTTTTGAAAACAGGCTTCCGAAGGGCTGCTCAAACCAGAGCCCGCGGGACGGCTCCGTCCGGGGAAGGGGGAAGTGGACAGAGCAGCTAAAAGAAGACGCTCTGGCATATTCTGAGTCTCCAGAGCAGAAGCGATTCAGCTCGCGTCCGGGCTCCATTTTGGCCAAACCCACCGAGGGATTTACGGCCTCTGAGCTCGACCGGAACCGCAGCTGGGCAAAATCAAGTCAGCAGCAGGCCCTGCAGCCATTCGTCTGGTAAAGTGGAAAGCCTCGTCTGCTCCAGGCACAGGGGCTGGGGTTAGCTGCAAGCCCCTAGCATCAACACGATTTACACGGGTGAAACTCGATAAGCTGCACAGGGGCAGGTGGCACTGCCTTGGTGGGAATCGTGTCTGCACGAGGGGCTTGCATTAGAGTTTTGTGTCAGCAGCTTAAGCCCCAGGGCCCGATGCTCAAGTGGTGTAAATCAGTTTACACCAGTTGGTGCCTGCTGCCCTCATGCAGACCTGGCCTACGTCTGCTGCACAGGGCTGGGCTGGGAGCTCTGGAGTGTGACTGGCTCGAGAGGTTGGCCTGAGCCGCGGTGGATGGGAGCTCTTGTCCCAACTCCGGCACCGACTCATTGGTGCACTCTAGGGCAAGGTGCTTCCTCCTCTGTGGGCCTCGGTGAACCAAGTGCACAAAGGCAAAGGTTTTGTGTCATGCACAGGGGCACTGTGAAGGTCCTATGACCTTGTAAAGTGCTGCTAACAAGGAGAGCTGAGGCCAGCCTTGGCGTGACCCCATCACACCCTGGGAGTCGCAGGAGGAAGGGCAGGATTAGGGCTCAGGAATTATATTGGCCCCAGAACAGCTACATCCCAGGGAGCAGGGAACAGGATTCCCCTCTCCATGTACCTCCAAGCCACAGCCGCCACTGCCTGGTGCGGAAAGAGAGCTGGTCCCCAGGACCCTGTGCCACTTACCATTCGCCCGGAGGGTGGCTGCTGTAATGGTGATGAGCTGAGACCCCCCTGAGCTCGTTCCAGGCAGAGGCCTCCCATCAGCAGGGAATGATGCTGGATCTCTAAGACCCCGAGTCTGAAGGTGATAAAAGTGACTTAGGAGCCTAATTCTCATTGAAAGTCAGCGGGTCTTAGGGCCTGCCAGCACTGCAGCAGGAGGTGGGACGGCAGCTCGGGCCAGCCAGCTTTAAGCTAGCTAGTGTGGCTACCAGTAGCCGGAAAGACATGGCCGGTGCGGGCTAGGCACTGAGGATGTACACATGGTTCCAGTGTGCACGCTGCTGATCGTAGCCCTGCTCGCGCAGGTGTGCTAAACCGAGCCACAGCCACACCTCCGATCGCAGGCTTCTCCAGTGCTTTGGGCATTAGCCGCCTCCTTCACTTAGGCCTTGCAGTGCTGAGCAGAGCAGTACCTCAGTTCCTTTAGCCATCTGGCTAGATTAGAACCAGCCCCGTCCCTTCTGTCCTTGCTCCTTGGTACTGCACATTTCACGGGGAGTCCACTCCTCACCCCATTCGTACTCAGCCTGTCCCTTTTGCACTATCTCTCGCTCCCCACTGCCTGCTCTGTCCCTGTTCGTATGGCAGTGGCCCAGGGGGCATAACTTCCAAAGCTGGGGTGCATTGGCGGGAGCAGGGAGCTCTCCTCTGACATGAGCCGGTCTTTGATTGGCAGCTGGGTAGCCCCCTCCTCAAAAGTCCCCAGTGGCAGCCTCTCTAATGAGGAAGCTGTTTGCTTCACAGCAGGGGAGAAGAATGCAATTAGAAGCAGCAGGGTTTCCCCCGGGGCCTGTCCCCTACCCGCTCCCCTCACTCCATCTTGCTGCCAAGGGGTTTACGGAGCTGGGGTCCCCGAGGCTGGGGGACATTCCAGGCACACCTGGGGCCTGAGGCAGAACATCGCACTCAGCTGCTTTTTTCACACCCACCTTCTTAGGTCTTCAATCCCCTCCCTGCCCCATCCCAGCCACAGCACCCCTTCTTCGCCCATGGCTCCCAAACAATCATGCCCCCTGCCACTGGGCATCAGAGAGCAAGAGTTGGGGGTGGGGAGGCTGCTGAGAGGCTCCCAGTGTGCACTGGGATAAGCAGAAGTCTAGGGGGAGAGGCAGTGGGGCTCCCAGGATGCACTGGGGGGACTCGGTCAGGGAAGTTCTTAGCATTCACTTGGCTGAACGGACCATGAGTCCTCCCCATGGCCTCTCTGCTGAGACTGCTCGATTCGACCAATGGCGGTCTGGGTGATGAAGGCGCTCCTGGACCTCAGTGAGGGGCCTAGCTAGCCCCTGTCCAATGGGATCCACCAGCCCACAGAACAGCATCTGAATGGCGCGAGTTATCCCTGAGCTGGGGCTGGACTGGAAGTGGCAGCGTGGAGGTGAAAAGCTCTAAGCCCAGCCACTCACTGGACGCCTGGTGCAAGTATCTGCCAGCCCTCAGAGCTATGGGCTGGCCAGCAGGAGCAAGTCTGGAGTCCTTGGCACATCTACAAATTGGTTGACCCTGCAGCCTGAAAGCCACGGAGCTGCAAGGCAAGGCTCCTGCGGGCGACAATTGAGCTCAGAGGGCAGCTGCTCCTAATAATCTGTCACACCTCGCTGCCTGGAGATGAGAAATGCAGCCCGGGCCTCTGCCCTTCGCGTGCAGGATGGGATAATTGCCTGCAGCACTAATGCTGCTTATCTGCTTATCAGCCAGGCAAGTGGGTGAAGCAATTAAAATCTGGAGTGAAAACATCTCCCTCCTTAATACCTAATGGAGCGAAGCCAACAGGAATCCAGCCTCTTCCCCGGGGCCCATTGGGAAAGTGAACCAGAAACATCACCGCAGTGATCTGAGTTCGCCACAATATTAAAACAACAGCAAAACCTCGGGCCTGCTCCAGACCACAAGAGGAAGAGGACAATGGAACAAGGAGTGATCTTCAGGGGATACCCACTCCCTCCAACACTCAAGAAAGGCCACTCTGGTCTGGTACTCTTCGCCCAGTGCCAGGGAACCAGCCCAGACCCACCAGTCGCCTGGTATGGCAGGAAGGTAGGATGAGTGGAAAGGCCAGAGGTTTGATCTCAGGGCGGTGGGACCTGAGGGATAAGCCGCAGATTGTGTGCAGAGTCCTGGCTCTCCTGTCACTGATTTGCCCAGCTGTGCCAGTGAACGTGGGTCCCAGTTACAAGCAGTTACAAGGCTGCTGCACGGGAGCTACGGTGAATGGAAACAGGAGGGGGTGCACTCACCACACCAGGCAGACTGAAGATGGAAGGGAGAGCAGGGGGGATGCTGCTCCCTAGCAGAGGACGAGACGCTGACCTCTGATTTTAGCACAGCGTGGGAGCTGCAGTCTGCCAGGGGGACGGAGTGTAAAGGGCAGGGCAGGCTGCAGGGTGTTGTCATGGCACAAGAAGGTGCATGCATCTCTGCTGACTGGTGCTTCCCGAGTGTCCACGCGACCCCCGCCTCTCCCACCAGCTCACACAGGGGTTTGCAGCAAATGCTCTGCACTATGCAGCTGGGGCTGCTCGTGCTCATGAATGGATTTTTCTCTTCCCCAGGGAATGGCGACCAGGACACTGGCTTGGGAGTTGAGAGCCACGTTCAGCCCCCAGCTCTGCCCCAGGCTCCTTGTGGGACTGCTCCCAGTCCCTGGGCCCCGCCTGTGTGGTGGGGGTGAGAGCAGGCCGCGGGCCTGGCGGGGGCACTACTTATGCATTGGGAGCTTCTTGGAGCCTCTGCCAGGAGGGGCCAGGTCTGCACAGCAGTTTGGAGTGAGCCTCCCAGCCTGAGCTGACAGGCACGGGGACCCGCTAGGGCTCTGGAAGCTGCGTCTGGTGCTGGACTGTGGGCTCTGAAGCGGAGGGATGTTGTGGGCCTGGCACCCACCCCCTTCCAAGCGCTGTCTCCATGGCTGGGTTCAGAGCACTAGCGCGAGCCCTGCTAGCCCGAGTCTGTCAGCCCGGTGGCTGCTCCCGCTCACTCCCGAATGCCATGTGGACAAATCCTGGAGCGCAAACACCTGCCCTGAGACCCAGGGTGCGCACGGTCACACAGAACATCTCTGTGAGAGGCAGGCGTTGAAACCGGCTCTCCAGACCCCCCGTGCAGTGCCCTCTCCATCAGGCAACCCTTCCCTGCCCCACTCCCCTGCCTCCAGGCCGACCAGCGTCCCCTCCCCCCCCCCGCTCACCATTCACCAAACCCCAGGGGCACCGACCAGCCCAGGCGCCAGGGAGATGGGCGCTGGCCGCCCGCTTCACTCCCCCTCCGGGAGCCAAGTGGGGACTTTGCTTCTGGTGGGAAATCACCCTTTTCCCAGGCTGCCGTGTGTTTTCCTGGTGCACATGCAGGACCCAACTGATTTCACAAACCTCGGCCCCATCTGGCCTGTTGGTCTAGATCAGAGACACCCCCCAGGTGGCCAGGCCCCACCCCCGCTGCCCGTTGCTGCCCGAGCACCAGCGAAGCTGCAGCAAAGCGGCTCCCTCTGCCCTGTAATGAGCTGCTTGGGGAGGCAGCTGATGAAACCAGCCTGCTTGTTGCATGAGCCCTCCCTACCTGCGTTATTCAGTGAATGCCCTGTAGGTGATGGGAGCTGGGGTGGGTGGGGAGAGAGATGCAGTGCCCAGGGATCAGGGACAGGACTGGGATTAAGAGCCACCCTCTCCGCTCTTCTTTCTTGTGCCCCTTTAGCTGCCCTGGATTGGAGCTCAGCTGCTCTTTGCTTTAATTTCCCTCATCGCTAAATACCCTAGGCCAGGCCCTGTGTGGCTCTGCTGAAGTCCAGGGCACGCTGCACTGGAGATCCCGGCGTGGCTGGTGTGGCCCCAGGCCTGCACCGCTCCTGCTCTCCAGAGACATCCCATCCCTGCGTGGTGACTGCTGTAACTTCCCCTTTTCTCACTTTAGACTCCACGTCTCCTCCCCCACTTCTATTCTCAGCCTCGTGCTAGTGACCGCAGCGCTCTTGTTGTGACGCCAGCAGGCTCTGCAGTTGCTGGGGGGGGGGGGGGCCAGGGGACGTGACCTGTCACTCACAGGGCATGGGGTTATTCGAATCCCTTCCTTCACTGGGTTCTCTTGCTCTGGGGGCGAGGAAAGCCCTGCCCTGCCCCAGAACGGGGTGGGCACAAGAAAATCTCTGGGATTTCCATAGCTTCATGACCTTTAACTTGCTCTGCTGGCCCTTGAGATGGAGGGATTGGTCCTTCCTGAATCCACTGAAAACCAGACACTATATGTGTGATTGAATAGAAATATTTATCCAGGGCCTTTATGTCAAAGGATGCCAAGGCGCTTTGCAAGAGTAGCAGGGAGATGCAACCACCTCTGGGGAACAGCAGAGAGGCGAAGGGAAATGTTTGGCCAAGGACAGAGAGGCAAAGGCCCAGCACCCGGGGGGTTGGGATGTCTGTGCAGGGCAGTGCTGTGCCGGGGAGGTCAGTTACCTGCACTGGAGTCCATGGGCCTTCCTCTGAGCTGGCCCTACTCGGAATAGATCACTGGGTCCAGGGAGCCTGGGCAGCTCAAGCCTTGGGCCTGATGTCTGGTTGTCTTCTGGTCCCTTTATACTGGGTAGGCTTGGGGCTTGAGGCAAGCAGCCCAGGGTGCAGTGGGCATGCTGGGGTGGAGAGTGGGCATGTAGAGGAGAAGCTGGAGAAGGCAGGAGTGGGGTGGACCTACATGATGGGGCTGATGCAGTCCTGCAAAGCCCCACAGAAGCCAGTGCATCAGGGGGCAACGTAGGGCAGCCTCAGCGCTGCTTTAGTCTGTGCTGCCAGCTGCTGACTCTGGCGTCACAAACTGCATCCCCTCTACCCTGTACTGGCTCAGCAATGGCTCTGCCCCTTGATCCTTCACTATCCCACTCCTCCCAAGCCGTCCCCTTTGTCTTTGTAGCTTATGGCCTCCCTGAGCCTGTGGTAGGTGACCCACTGGCTCTAAGGGTGGAGGGGGAGATGCAGTTTGATAGAGGAGGAAGGAGGGACCAGCATGCACAGGGTTAAGTGAGGGGAGAGAGGAAGCCCTTGGGGGTGGAGAGAATTAATTAGCTGCTGTTATTTTAGATCTCCAGGCCAGGTGCTCTCCGATGTCAGAGGGGCCCTTTGCCATCTCTCTGCAGATGCCACCACAGGGTGTGTAGGTGCTGGCAGGAATGGGGCCTGGGACTGGACCCACTCACCGTGGAGGGGTTTTTACCCTGTGCCTTTGGCCCATAAGCATATTTAGACCCTGAGGGTGATAGGAATGGGGAGCCAGGAGCATGCTGAGAATCCAAGCACCCGGCTTGTGGAGCTTATAACCTGGTGGCTTTGTCTCTTCTTGTGTTCTCCCCCTACTGGTTCCCCGCTGGTGGATGGGCTCTTCTGTGATGTTTTAACTCTGCAGGTTCCCTTTGAAAATGAATGTGATGAGGTGATCCCCAGCAATGGTACGAGAATAAACTTGCACAAAGCTACTGGGTCTGGCAGGACCTGAGTCCCTCGTTTATGGCGGAACTGAGTGTCTTGGTGTGGCTATGCCAATGCCATTATCCTGGTGCAAACGCACTGCAGTAGTGTAAGCGAGGACACCGTGAGTCATGCTGGTGCAAGCCCCTCTGGGAACAAATATAACGTGTTTATGTAATGGCCACCAGTTTGGCCAATCAGCCTTAAGCTTAGCCACAGGAGGCTGCAACAGACCTCCACCTCTGTGACTTGGCTCAGAAGGGGACACGTAGCATTGGAGTGAGCTGCACCTGTGTTAAGTGTTTGCACCGCAGCTGCAAATGTCACTAGCTTAGACCCGCTCTGAGGGCCGGACTCCCCACGGCCTTAGATCCTGTGCAGCCTGGGTGTAAAACGCCACCATTCCTGGCCTGGCACCCTTGCTTTGCACAAGTGCACACGATTGCACCCAGGCAGGGCGACTGAGAGCCGGGACCCTTCGCGAGCAGGAGAAGTAAGTTGGAAAACCTCCTGAAGTTTTCACCAGGGAATATCTGACTCTTTCTGGTAAGTCCCTTCCCACCAGAGCCAGAGGTCCCTAGCGCTGGGGTATTCTCATCACGCTGGGCATAACTTCGTGTCATGCGTGGGCTGAGGACATAGAGTGGCAGGCAGGTCGTGGGAACTCCAGCATAATTTCCTTCCATAAATTAAAATTAGTTTTGATCAGCTAAATATAGCAGCCAAGGAAGAGGGTAAATGGCCAGGGCTTGTGAGAAGGAAGCGGGATGAGAAATGGCGTTTGAGTGAATGAAGGGCGGTGTGGGATGAGCCAGCCCCAGCATTTCAACCCCACCCAGAGCTTTGGAAAAAGTCCCAGTCACTGTCCATTCAGGGGAAGGGGGCATGGGTGAATTTTCTGCACAGTGCCTCTGAAGGGCTGGGAGCAGAGCTGGGGATGCTTCAGCAAAGGACCATTCCCCTGGGAGTTCTGTTCTGGGAGGATCATGAGAGATCACCAGTCTGCAGAGGTTCCCAGATCGAGGGTCAGACTGAGGTTTGAGGAGCTTCTGTACACGGCTCATAAGCCCAAATTGACCCAGGTCTAAATCCGAAATAGGAAGGAAGGTTTGGAGATGCCTGGAAAAACTGGATACAAGAATCCCTACCTCCAAATATCTTCCTGCTAGCTGCACCCTGGTCCTTTCTCTGTCGGTTTCTTCCTTGCATCCCTCCACCCCATCCCCTGGGGTTAGCAGCAGGTCAGCATGCACAGACTCCTTCCCCCACTTGGGGACAGCTGGTCCACTCTGGCTAGTTTGCTTGCCCCATGATATAGCAGGTCCCAATGCTGGAGGATTTGCTGGGTCTGTCCCCAGACTGTTGTATAGCTGTATAGTATTCTGGGACTCCTGCAGCTCCTCTCCCGGAGTGCCCAGGGGGTCTGGGGTAATTGCCTCGTGGGAAGGAAGAAACAGCTGAACTAGGGGAGTTGGAAAGCTCGTGGCTTCCTGGCCAGTCTGAAAACCCCCACAAGTGGCACCAGTTCAGCCGGATCTAGAATCCTAGAAATGTCGAGCTGGAGGGGACCTCGAGAAGTCACCGAGCCCAGCCCCCTGCGCTGAGGCAGGACCAAGTAACCCGAGACCAGCCCTGATAGGGGTTTGTCCAACCTGTTCTAAAAAATCTCCAGTGTCGGGGATTCCACCACCTTCTGGGGAGCCTGGTCCAGAGGTTGATGACCCATAGAGTTAGAACATTTTCCTAATATCTAACCTAAATCTCCTCTGCTGCAGATTAGCCCATTGCTTCTTATCCTTCCTTCAGAGGACATGGTGAACAACTGGTCACTGTCCGTATAACAGCCCTTAATAGATTTGATGACTGTTCTCTGATCCCCTCATCAGGTTTCTTTTCTCGAGACTAAACATGCCCAGGGTTTTAGCCTTTCCTCAGAGGGCAGGTTTCTAACCCTGTTACCAGTTTTGTTGCTTTCCTCTGGACTCTCTCCAGTTTATCCCCATCTTCCCTAAAGCGCGATGCCCAGAGCTGGACACAGGTCTCCAGCAGTGCCGAGCAGAGCGGGACAATGATCTCCCGTGGCTTACATCTGACACTTCCATGAATACACCCCAGAATATCAGCCGTTCTCCTAGTGCATCGCATTGGCAACTCACGTTCAGTCTGTGATCCACTGTAACCCCCAGCTCCTTTTCAGCAACGTGACAACCCAGCCATTCTGGAGTTGTGCCTTTGATTTTCCCTTCCTAAGTGAAGTGAATTTCATCTTGTTGATTTCAGACAGTTCTCGAATTTGTCAAGATCATTTTGAATTCTAATCCTGTTCTCCGAACTACTTGCACCCCTCTCGGTTTGGGGTCAGCTGCAGATTTTATAAATATAATCTCCACTTCATTACGCAAGTCATTAACGAAAGTATCAAGGAGAACCACAGCCAGGCCCGACCCCTGCAGCACCCCATGAGATACACCTCCCCGACTGACAGTGAACTGTGAATAACTACGCTTTGAGTGCCTTTCAACCACTTCTGCTCACACCTTATAGTAATTTCATCTAGACCAGTGGTTCTCAGCCAGGGTTACCTGTACCCTGGGGGTACACAGAGGTACATCAACGCATCTAGATACTTGCTTAGTTTTACAACAGGCTACAAAAAGCACTAGAGAAGTCAGTACAAACTAAACTTTCAGACAGACCCTGACTTGTTTATACTGCTCCGTATACGATACACTGAAATATAAGTACAACATTTATATTCCAATTGATTTCTTTTATAATTATATGATTAAAATGAGAAAGGAAGCAATTTGTCAGTACTGGTGTGGCTGTGACACTTTTGTATTTTTATGTCTGATTTTAAAAGCAAGTAGTTTTTAAGTGAGGTGAAACTTGGGGGCACGCGAGACAAATCAGACTCCTGCAAAGGGGACAGTCTGGAAAGGTTGGGAGCCGCTAATGTACACCTCATTTCCCTAGTTTGCAATGAGACTGTCATGACCTGCACTATTGCCTTCCCCCCGGCCTCATGACCAGCTGCTACAGCCAACGCTCCTGGCAGCTGCTGCATGTGGAGGCCAGGGGCTTGTTAGGGTACCTGCAATGCCTCTTCTGCTCCAGCTCTAGCCAACTGTCTGCCATTGGGCCCGTGGAGCCAGAGCTGAACCCAGTTTGGTCCTGTGTGCACTAGCGCTTTGGCCACTTTCAGCACAATTTCATGGGATTCATCATTGCAACAAGTCTATTTCTTAATGTGGGCTAGGACCTTCCCTGGAATCAGTTCACACCAGGCTCACTACCAGGGACCTACTTAATGGAGCTAACAAGATATCAGGACCCAGGAGTCCTGCAGGAGTTAGTCATATCTAGGAGGGATATGAAAGAAGAAAAGGGTCCCTGTTCTTTGGGGCAGCAAGGAGATTTGGAGTCTCTCTCTTCTGCCCTTCCTGTCCCCCCACTCCATGTGTCACAAACACACACTATGAAAGAAGTGAGTGGTTTGCATTTTACAACTTCTCATGCAACCACTTCCTGACCTGAACATGTCTGAGGTCAAATTTAGTCTGTATGTGAAAAAAAAAAAAAAAAAAGTTGCTTTAAAAAAAATTGTAACCCCCCCACCCACAACCTAAAAACATCCCCATTGTCCTATGGAGAAACCCCCCCCAGCCAGGTCAGTGTTCCTGTGTAACTGCTCTCCAAGTAACCTAGACCCGGGAGTCAGGAATAAAAATCTGCAGATCATTTAGTGTCACTCTTGAAGAAGTACACGGTTATTTTATACTGGGGCTGGAGTTTTGAAATGCAAAGATTCCCTCTTCAGTGTGAATGGGGGACTCTGGGTTAATAGGGCAGAGGCATTTTCAACTGCCTAGGGGATTTAGGACCCCAAGCCCCATTGAATGTAACAGGCATTGGATGCAGTTCAGCGAGACCCCCTTGGAGACCCTCACCTTGAGGGGTAGCAGGATTGACACAGCTGGTTGTACATTGCCAATTATTTTTATGGGAATTTTGAAAAATGAAATAGTTTTTTGTCGAAATTCCCCAAGAAACGTTTTCCATTTTTTGATTAACTGAAAATCGTTTTTGGTTAAAATTTTTGGTTTCTATTTTTTCATTGAAAAATGTAATCAAAAGTGACACACACACACACACCCCGGAAATGTCCTCTTTTGCGAAGTCCGTTGCCGGCAGTGGGCAGAGCATTCTGGGCCTCCAGCCCAGAGGTGGATGCATCCAAAGCGTCTTGGCCTAGAAGCTGGTGCTCTTGGAGAGCTGCGTTAACCCTAGAATCACCTTCTCCCCCCAGGTCACGTTTGGATTCAGATCCGAGCCCCCACCTTGTGGCCCAATGATAGTAGGCTCAGAAACCTGGATCCTGTGGTTCTTAGCCCTGTTTGCGAAGCCCGGCTGACGCTCAGTGGGCTGCTGTCAATGCAGATGCTTCAGTAACCGTTTCTTTCTCTATTCCAGCATCCCCTTGAAACAAGCAGTGAAAAATGGGCCGGAAAAAAATACAGATCAGTCGAATTTTGGACCAGCGCAACCGTCAGGTAAGGCCCAGCCCCAGGCCCATCCAGACACTGGTCTGGGGAAACACTGGAGAGTCAATATCGAGGCTGAGCAGAGGGGTTTGGATTCAATGGTGGGGAAAGGGGCAGGATTGTTGGCTCTGGAAATGTCCCACACACAGAGTCAGAGCAAACTGCTCCTGCACCCCGTCCCTCAGGCACCAGGCCTCCAGCCCTGCTCGGCAGGACCTCCAGTGAGATGCTCAGTCTCTGTCATTCCAAGGCCTGGGCTGCCCGGAGCGCACCAGCATGGACTCTGCATGGTCCTTTGGCAACTAGACCCAAGACCATCAGCCAGGGCAATGTCCAATCCCTATAAGCTGAGAGCAGGATTGGAGTCAGGGAGCAGAGGGAGATGTGCTGTGCCCTGAGCCATCCAGTTTCTCAACCTGGGTCTGGGCTTGGCCCAGCAACCTAGCGGTAGCAGCCTCCATAGGCTATTCCCAATGCACTGCAGCCTCTTGCCTGGCACGTGTTATGTAGGGTTGGCCCAGGATGAGACCTGGGTTGTTATAACAGCCAGTGTCACGATGCACCTCCTCGAGCTCTGTGAGGAGCATGCAGCGTGCACAGCCGCAGCTGATGCTGCGTCACCCCTGCTCGCGTGACCTGAGGTCCATAGAAGCTGCAGGCAGCACGACAGCCAGTGATGCTGGGGGCAGAGCTTTGCCTGGCAGTTCAAAGGCAGTGGGCACCGTGCCATCAATGCTATTCCAGAGCGGCGTCTGGAGAATGCCTCCCAGAGAGCTCAGTTATGTGCCTAATGAGATATGATATTTATAGTGAAGCTGAGAAGCCACCAGCAGCAGCCAGCTAGCAGGAGAGGCCACAATTTAGCCCATTTGTTGGGCATGGCTGCTCCAGGTTCTACCAGGCTGCATTCTCTCAGAGAACATTGTCCGTTCTGGGCAAGGGCTGGTGCCGACAAGCTTACCTGAAATAGCTGCTTACCTGAAATAGCTGCGCCTCCGGGTCCGCCTGCCTCAGCGGCCCCAGTCCTCCATAGTCGTGTACCCCAGCACCAGGTGGGTGTGAAAGGCTCCCCCTGTTGCTGGTAGAAGTGGCTGCACAAGGAGCAGGGCAGTGGAGAACCACACCCGAGGTTCGAGCTGGTTGGGAATTTTTCAGTGAAATGAGTTTTTGTTGGACAATGCGGATTTGCAGACTCTGAGCGGCTAGTGTCGCCCTGCCCGCTCTGCCCAGGGTCTCCATGCGGGAGATGCTCCGCGAGCTCGGAGAAGAGTCACAACACCCTCCTGTAACCTACCCCTCTGCCCATACCCACCATGGAGTCTGCACAGTGACCGAAACCGAGACCCTGCTGGTGGGGGCGGGGGGGGGAATTCCAGGTGCAGGAAGGCCTCTGAGCTGCTGCCCGCGTGGGCATTGGCCAAGGATCGGGGAAGGGGATGTTTGGAGAGAAGGGGAGTCAGGAGGAGACGGGTCTGCAGGATCCTGGTGGGCTGCTGGGGGAGGGCACTAGGCAGCCGAGGTTCAGATCTGATAGGTCCAGGCTCTCAGCTGGTGCAAGCTGTGCCCACTGGCACGGAGCACCAAACGCCTATGTGCCCTAGAGCTCTGATCTGAGAGCATCGCTCCGCTGGATGCAGTGCATGTCAGCTCTTAGAATGGGCTGCAGAAAAGCTGCCCCTTCAGTGCATCCGTGCACAGAGGGACATGTTGCAGCCAGGCCGGGATCATACGGGGACTGCGGGGCCTTGGCTGCGCTAGGAGAAAGGGTGTGTTCTGGCCGTGTGATAGGTGACCGGTGGTCACTAACCCCCAGGACGACCCTCGTGTGGAGAAGTCTGCAGGTTCCACACCCATTGCTGCATGGGGGAAAGCCATCTTCCCCCTAGGGCTTGTCTCACCTTGCTAGCCCTGCAAACTGCCTCATCTACACTAGGATCTTACCACTGGTTTGCTAAAAATAACCCTCGTGTGGCAGTGCCGTGTGTGTGCGTGTGGTCACAGCCATTGTGCAAACTGGCCACGCCGCGGGGATGTGTGACGCACTCACCAAGGGAGTGCTCAGGCTAAGCGCCGAGCGCCGAATTTAGTTCAGTGCTCTGAGGTCGGTGCTAATTATACTCCCAGCTGACGGCAGGCCCTGTGTTGTCGCCCACACACGCACAGGGCCAGATTTTCAGACGCTCTTCCCACGCTGGGCGTCAGGCTGCTGAGCACCTGCGTCCCAACGGGAGCAGCCGGGTGCCGAGATGCCTACTGGCAGTTGAGGTCTGTGGAAGGTGTGTCAGGGCTGTGGGTGCCCAGCACCTGCAGATCTGGTCTGCATATGTCCTGGCACTGCATCCCGGCAGGGTGGCATTGGTGTGACCCCTCTCCGGTCAGGGGAGTTACGCTGGCGTCAATCTGGAGGCGAGTCTGGCCCAGCAGTCTGCAGGCCTGGCGCTCCGGCGCCTTGCGCTTGCCCTGAGCTCTGTGCCCTCCCCTCAGGTGACCTTCACCAAGCGCAAATTCGGGCTGATGAAGAAGGCCTATGAGCTGAGCGTGCTGTGCGACTGCGAGATCGCCCTCATCATCTTCAACAGCACTAACCGCCTTTTCCAGTACGCCAGCACCGACATGGACAAGGTGCTGCTCAAGTACACGGAGTACAGTGAGCCGCACGAGAGCCGCACCAACTCCGACATCCTGGAGGTAACGCCACCCGGGCGTGGGGGGAGCTGCAGGGCAGAGCTGACGCTGCTTCCAGGGCAATGAGAAAGGCGAAGCAGCAAAGTCGGCCTGGCAGCAGCCACTGAGCTGCCTCTGCACGAAATGAGTTTTGCAGTGTCTCAGCCCAGATTCTAGCAGGCAGGTGACCACTGGCAGTAACTGACCCACCCCTTGCTGGCACCCCCAGCAGAGGGGCTGAGGGGGGAGAGGGCCTTGGAGACCGAACTGCAAGGGGGCAGGAAGGGAAGGACACAGTTGCGCCCCACATGCCCCTCTTGTCCCAAGGCAAAGTCTGAGCATGCAGGGAGCCAGGGGCGGAGCAGCTGCTGTATCTGTGCCAGGGTCTGCGGGGAAGGAAGCTGTGAGGAGCGTGGGATGTAAGGGGTGGGACGGGGCAAGGGGGCAGTAGTGGGAGGGGCAGGGCAAGGAGACCCTGGGCCCTTCCCCCCTCAATGCCTGCCAAGGGAATCCCAGCTGTGCCTCCTCACTCCGGGCTCCCTCCCTGCCAGACGCTGAAGCGGAAGGGCCTGGGGCTGGAGAGCCAGGAGCTGGAGCTGGAGCTGGACGAAGGGCTGGACCCCATGGAGAAGATCCGGAAGCTGAACGAGGGGGTGGACCTGACGGTGGCGCGGTCTAGGCTCTACGTGAGTGGCTGGATCCCTGTTTCCCACCCAGGGGGTTGAGACCATGGCGATGCCTTGGCATGGCCAAGATCCACCCCGTGCCCTTCTCCCACCCACAGAGGTGGCCTGGCAAGGCGATCCCTTCCCCCATGGGCCCCACTGTGACCCCCACATCCCTGCTCTCCCTTTGCAGTCATCAGCCCCTCTGCCCAGCCACGAAGCAGCCTACGCGGGCACACCGCCCTCTGGGAGTGACGGAGGGCTCAGCAGTGCCAGCGGGTCCCCGCAGCACCAGAGCCGCCTGCCTGCATTCAAGTCAGCGATTCCCAAGCACGGCCAGCCTTCGGGGCGCTCCCCGGGGCCAATGCCACCAGGTGAGGTCTCCTCAGGTAGCCAGGCATGGGCAGAGGAAGTGGGGCTAAGCCATGGAATCCAGGGTGTGTGGGGGTGGGGGGGCTCGGCCCTGGAATCTGGGGGCTGTGGGGGGGCGCAGTTTGGCTTCTAGAGGCAGCACTTGTGCGTTGTGTTGCTCAGCAGCGTCCCCTTCAGGTTGACGAAGGAGCCAACACCCAATGAGTGTTACCCAAGCTTTGGCCTTCTGCAGTGGCCTGTGGTAACAGGCGAGTGCCCAGGGCCTGGATCTGCCCTGGTTAAAGAAGCTGTGGTCTAGTGGTTAGAGGAGCTGGGGCCCTGTAGTCAGGATTCTTGGGTTCTATTCCCAGTTCTGCCACTGACTCGCTATGCAATCGTAGGCGAATCTCATCTCCCTCTGCACCTCGGTTTCTGCATCTGTACCTTGGCAGATCACGACCCTGCCTCGGGTGGAGAGCAGTCATTCCGCCACGTGAAGGATTTCAATATCTTGGAGTCTGGTTTCATTCCATTTTGGAACAAAAGCCTAAAATGTTGGAATTCTCTGTGAAAGGGAGTGGAGCCCTGGCTGTGGGGCAGTCTGCCTGGCTGGCTACCCGGGAGTCACCGACCCTGGGAGGCCTGGGAGCCCAGGCTGCTGAGAAGCCGTGAGCATGAGAATCAGGCTTCCAAGCCTTCCAGTGTCCGCTCGCTGTCAGCCTGCCACGAGTGCTGCCGAGAAGCCAGGCAGGTGAGCTGGCAGGAGCCCTGCCGGTTTCCATTAGAATGTTGCTGAAATTGAACCAGCTCCATTAACCGTTTTGATTCTGACAAACTGGCAGGTTCCAAGGACAAGGTGTCTTGTCGGAACTTTTCTGACCGGCTGTAATCCCGACCTGTGCAGCACGCTGGGGGAGCCCGCGCTGGCCGGCGCTAGGGACGTGCAGAGTGTGTATTACTGAAATTTCTCCTGGGTCATTAACAAACTCAAAGAGTGGACAGCGGGGATGGGCTAAGGTGCAGTCAGAGTCTGCAAAGCAACTGTGAAAATGGCCCCATCTCACTCCACACAGCTGCTTCCTGCGTTTTGCTGAGTCATGAGTGCTGATTTTATGCACACTCACAGGCATGCACCTGCACACTCACACTCACACTCACAGGCATGCACAAGCACCCACCTGCACACTCACACACATGCACTTGCATGCGCACACGTGCAAACACACGTGCAAGCACGCGCACATACATGCACATGCCCAGGCACACACATTTCTGCTAGTGATGGGCATTTCCCAGCTCCCCTGCATTTTGGGTGGGGTTTGAAATCTGTGCTGCAGTCAGGATCTTCGGTTCCCACTGGCCCCTGTCTCCAGCTCAGAAGGGTAAGCAGGGCTGGGTGGGGGACAGATGGAAACCTCAGCTGCTCTCAGTGCAGTCAGGCTTAGAAGTGACTGTAAGCTGGAAAAAGTGACTGAGGCTGACCAGTGGAAACTCCCCAGGCATGGGGGTGAGGGGAAAGGGGGGGTGGGTGACGAAGGTGTTGGTGGGTAACATGTGGCTTTGCTGTGGCCGCGTAAAGCTGGAGCCCGAACTGTGTGGGCGGGGCTTGTGTGATCTGTGTAGGGTCCGCGCTGCGCGCAGCCCTTCCTCATGGGGGAGGCCTGATGGAATGTGCGCCGAGGAGGTTTCCAACCACCCAGCCTGTGGTGGGGGAGCCAATCGGGCCGGATTGCACTGCGCTTTCCCCATGCCGCCCTGCCAGCTCTCAGCCCTGGTCTGGAGAGTCCCAGCCAGCCACCCCTCTGTGCTGGGGCTGCCAGCCAAGAGGACAGTCATGATGTGGATTCTTGTCCCTGGGTGCTGGACTGAGACCCCCCAGAGCCTGTCAACCAGCCGTGAGAGCGGGGCCCTGCTGCACCCCAGATCCTCTCCTCTGCCTGGGTCATGGGGGCAGCTGATGGAGGGGTTGACCCCGGGTCCTGCTGCCCTGTATTCCCAAGAGCGGCTTTCTCCATCTTCCCGTGTGTTCGTCTGGCCTGGGGCCAGCGGGCAGTCCGGGTGCTTGTGGGAGATGCGAGGGGAGTGATGCCCTCTGTCACTGCAGGGCCCCATTGCCCCATGGCGGGTGAAGAGGGGGTAGCAGCTCCCAAACCAGGCCTGGATGCGGAGCTGAGGAGGGATAAGGAGGAATGGGCGACGGAGAGCGGGCACTGTTGCCCATGGGCAGGGGGGTTGCCACTCGTGGGAAACCAGAGATCCTGGGAATTGCTGCCCTCGGGATGTAGCGCCAGCCTGCTGTGAGTGCTGCCACTGAGCAGGGCTGCGATTAGCAAATCGTTTCCGTTCCTTGCTGGTGGCGTCATGTCCCCCACACCTGACCCTGGCGTCCCGGCCACAGCCCAGGTGCAGCGCTGCTCGGAGGAGCCCAGGGCCTGGCCTCTCGCAGGAAGTGGGTTTGCAGTCACAGAAGCAGAGGAGGTTTCCGCCAAGCTCCCCACTCCCTCCCCTCACACACACTTCTTAGATGAGTGGCCCTGCTTTCAGGCGTCGCTCCGGGAACCCAGGGCTTTCTGACGTGGCTTGGCCAAGAGACGGTGTCCCCGTCCTCCCAAAGGACCACTTCTGCTATCTGGACTGGGACTCCCAGAATCCTTTGCTTCCCAAGGGTGGCGTTCACCTCTGTGCAGAGGCCTGGCACAGGGCCTTGGGACTATTGAAGTCCTGCCTGTGCGCCTTGTGCCAGCCCCAATATCACTAACCTCAAGCATTCAACAATGATGAGTCATGAGATTGGCTTAAAAATCATGAGACTTTTCAACCAGTGATTCGCGGGGGTAAGAGGAGTTCTCTTTCTGAGCCCTTGGGCTGCATTTGGCTCACAATTCCCAGCTTCTCTCCACAGGCAGCAGTACTAGACATTTATATTTTTTAAGGAAAGCTGAGAGCCTCACCTAATCCCCTGATTCCAAGAGCTGGGGCTTTAAGAAAACCACCTTGTCTTGTGAGACTCCACAGTTGGCAGCTCCTCTGCCTTCCTAGGTTGTTTTGTAACCAATCCTCCTGCTCAGGTGGCATCTCTTCTCTGATGGAGGCTGGATGTGATGACAGCTGGGGACATAGAAACGTAGCTATGAATTAAACATGACCCTGCCCCGAAGGAGATCTCTCCGGCCACGCCCCACATACAAGGTCGTTGCCTCTAGTGCACTTGAGCCCACTTCTGACAGAGTGAATTTGCCTCAAGGCTTGTTATCGTTATGACTGCGCATAGGAAGCGCGCTGTGCCAGGTGCTGTACATACCCAGAGGGGGGCACACAGCTATGCTGTGCCTTATCTCAGACTCCTGTGGAATCACCCGCCATTCCCTGAGCTGGGCTTTCATCCTGGTGCTTCCCAGATGCACTAACCTTTGCCTGCTTCTCCCTGCCCAGGCCTTGGCTACCCTCTCTTCTCCCATGTCAACCTGAACCGAGCCCTGGCTACCAAGACCCCTCCCCCGCTCTACCTAGGGGCAGAAGGCCGCAGGGTGGATGTCCACAGCAGTTCGTCCAGCGCCAGGAGCAATCTGACGTCAGCAGTAAGTGCCACTCTCAGTGCTTCTTCTGACGAGGGTCTAGGAAGGGTCCCTCTGAAATACAGACCACTGTGAGAGCCTATGTTTAATTAATGAAAACTCTTGAGAACTGCCTGCTGGGCTGCTGCTGCCTCCACCATCCATTCCGCAGGGCCCCCGGTGGGGTTTGTCTTAGGAGGAGCAGCCCCAGGTTGTCATGGGAGTAGCAGAGAGGGAAGGGTTAACAGAAGGAGGACACTGTTCTGAGATCTCAGGAGGCTCCAGCCAGGCTGCGGCTCTGTGAGGGGGCAGATCAGGAGTCGCTCCATGGGTGTGGGTGGATCGCACCATCACTGAGTCGGTGAGTGAGAGGAGAATCTGCCCCACTGCGTGCAGAGGAGTCGGAGCCATGGGGCATAGGGGGACTGAGCACTCCCTTTGCAGGTACTTTAGGGATCCCCAGTTTCTTGGTTTGCACTGGGGGGGTGGGATGGAGCAAGGCTCCCTGGGGGAAAAAACCAGATCTTTGCCCGGCAGCCCCTTCTCTGGGGAGCTTGGAGTCAGGGATGAAACCGTGGCTTTGAAAGAGCCCAGGGTTTGGGGACATAGTTCACACTCACTCATTTGCATGCACAACGTGCAGGCACACGCACAGTCTGGCACACGCATGCCAGTTGCACGCTCACCCAGCCGCAGGCATGCAGACAGTCCTGTCTGCACCGCCAGATACATGTTCCCAGACACGCTCACACAAACTCACATGCACATGGTCACACACACACCCTGTCGCACAGGCACTCTCACACTGGGCAGGCACACCCATGGCCTTGCACACCTATGCACACTGGACATTTCCGGGAGGTGAAATGGGAGGAGGAGGGGGAAAACACTCGGCCATTCAGGAGGGGAGCGATTGTGGGCCAGGGTCAGAGTGGCGCAGAGGGGAGCGGGGAAAGGATCCGAGCAGGGTATTTATTGGAAGCCTGAACGAAGGATGCTTGTTTGTCTCAGCAGCGATCGCTCTACCCTGGCCTGCAGAGCATGAGCCCCGTGCTGCCCGCTGGCAGTGGCAGCGTGCCAGCCCATAGCCTAGGGGGCTTCCCCTTCCTCTCCTCAAGCCAAGCAGGTAAGCCCTGGTGGGTAGCTCCTAGCCCAACACTCCCTCTCACCCAGTGCCTAGATGTCTCCCCACACCTGGCCAGGGGCTCAGCTCGAATCCCCGTCGCAGAGCAGTGCTCCTCACTCACTGCATGGCCATGGGGAAGGGAGCCAGGCACCCCCAAATGGCCAGATGGGAGCCCCGTGCCCCTGGAATCCCTCCCTTGGGCTCAGCCCTGGTGTAAACTGGAGTGGACAAGGAGCTCCCTTCACTGTCACCCATTAGCCCTTCTCCTCCTGATGTCCAGTCTGCTTTGTCATTGGCAGAGTACGGGCCTGGTGAGGCCTCCTCACACCCTGGCTACATCCAGCCCAACGCCATCACCTCCTGGCAGCACCACCGAGACATGGCAGCCTCCGCACACCTGCCGCTAGGGTAAGAACCACACCCAACTCCCAGCCTTGGAGGCTGAGCGAGACTTCTCTCGGGGGCAGGAGCCCAAGCTCCCATCCCTTCCCCAGCCTGTCTCCCCACAGGCCAGCAGGACTGGGTGCAGGGGTGAGATCTTCACGTCTGCATCCCCCCTTTCCCTTTCCTCATTGCTCTCCCTCCATCTCCCTTCCCTGCCCATCACTGGGCCCCTTAGCCCCGCTGGCGCTGAGGATAAAACCCAGACAGGCCGGGCAGGCGTCATCTCCTCATAGGTTCTGGTGCCACCTGGTGGCAGGAGCTCAGCAAGGGCTGGCGAAGAGATTGGGGCCTTCTGCCTGCTCCCCACCGGGAGTTCGTTACCATCCACGTTCCAGACGCTGGCAGCCAAATGGAGGGAGCTGGCAGCGTGGCAGGGGGCAGCTCCGCCAGTGGCCGGCTGCAGCTTCCAGTGGCCCTGGCTGCTGTGCGAACACAGAGGACAGCGCAGCACCCCAGCCTCGGCAGCTCCCAGCTCCTTGGCCAGAATGTCCCCGGGGGTAATTGGACCCGTGTCTGCCCCAGGCCCCGGGAGCAGCGACTCTGGCAGGGCCCAACACACAGTTGTGATCGCAGTTGGGCACGGATGGCCCTGTTCGGGGTGGGTTTGTTTCCGGATCCCCCAGCTTCCAGGCGAGCCCTGCTCCTGGGAACACCCCCTGCCGCCTTCCCAGCAGGTCCGGGATGTTTGCAAAACCTATTTAAAACTGGCTCTTCCCAGGGGACAGTGCCCCCCACCCTCCCGAGCCAGGCTACCAGCTGCTCTCCCAGGCGCGTGGGTGGGGAAGCGCTTGGGAACCTGGTGCCCCAGTAGGTTTGCACCTTGTGGGCTGCCGGTTCTAATCTAGCTCCGGCCAGGAGCGAGGAAGTTGTTAGGGTCTGGTGTCTGCTGGGTGAGATGTGTTTGGTGGAGCTCAGCATCTCCCTGGCACCAATGCCGCCCAGAGAACTGGCACAAACCGGCCACCCCTATCGGCAAGGGCTGCCGTGGGCAGCAACTTCCTGCTAGTGGCCTGGGAACACAGGCGGGGGGCAGCGTGTGGGAACCTCAGCCCAGAGTGAATAGCAGGCACTGCCAGCATGCTGGCCATGTGAGACATTTCAAAGTGGGTGGGAACGAAAGTGGATCTCCCACTAATCTGGCTGGGAGGGTCACCCTGCTGGTGGCCCTGGTAGGGAGGGAACTGGACCCCCCATACACACACACACGTAGCTGGTTAGAAGAGGAGCCGCTCCCCAGTGCAAAGCCCGAGTGGGAGCTTGTCAGCAGCCCCCATTCCTGAGCCAGGAGGTTAAAGGGGGGAAATGCCCCCTGTCCTCACGAGCTGGGGGCTGGATACTTACAGTCCAACTTCCTGCCTGGGATGAGGAGGTGGGAAATGCAGCCAGGAATAAGGGGACATTTTTTTAAAGGTCAGCAAACATTCCCCTGCTCCCCAACCCCGGCCAATCAGGGAGTTCGCTGAGAGTCAGTTCTGGTTGCCTTGGGATAGAGGCAGGACTCCGAGAGCATCCACAGCCCAGCTGCTTGGGGCCAAGAGATCCCCTGGTGGCTTCCTCTTTCAGAGGCTCCCTCTGACTCCCAGCCTGGCTCAGGCCCTCCTCTTTCCTTCCCCAGGGCAGGCGGCAGAGTGCTCTCCACCGACGAGGCAGCCCGGGCCCCCAGCAGCTCGCCCCAGCACCAGGCCGTCAGCATCAAATCTGAGCGGGTCTCCCCGGTGGTCAGCTGCATCTCGGCCACCCCTCAGCACTCCCTGTCCTCCCTCAGCGACGTCCCCAGAGGCCCTGGGGACCCGCCCCAGCGAGACGAGTATGCCAAGGCCTATCACTATCCGCTGGTCCTGTCCCGGCCGCTGACAGAGGAGCAGCAGGGGGGTGTCCCCATGCGGCGCCTGCAAGTGACAGACGTTTGGCAGAGATAGTGGGGCCGGCTGTCCGGGGTGGGGGGACGCCCACGCTGTTTGCGTGTACGTACTGGCAGTGGCAGGCCCAGTGTGTCACAGCCTCCTCTTCTGCTCAGAAGCACTTTTACCTTTCTCCTGGGGTCCCCTGCAGCCACAACTACCCACAGGGCATGGCTGAGTGCTGGGGTAGGGAGGAAGTCCCAGACCCCTTGGGCTGAGAGTTTCTGGGAGGAGCCCCCCTCGGTGCCCTGCCCCAGAACCCCATGGGCTGAGAGTGCCTGTGGGGAGCCCCCTTCAGTGTCCTGCCCCAGAACCTCATGGGTTGTGAGTCCCTGGGGGGAGCCCCCCTCAGTGCCTTGCCGCAGAACCCCATGGGCTGAGAGTGCCTGTGGGGAGCCTCCTTCAGTGTCCTGCCCCAGAACCTCATGGGTTGTGAGTCCCTGGGGAGAGCCCCCCTCGGTGCCTTGCCCCAGAACCCCATGGGCTGAGAGCGCCTGTGGGGAGCCCCCCTCAGGGCCCTGCCCCAGAGCCCCATAGGCCATGATGCCTGTGGGGAGCCCCTCTCTGGTGCCCTGCCCCAGAGCCCCATGAGCTCAGCGTGCCCACGGGGAGCCCCCTCTCGGTTTGACATACATCCCTAGCCTCTTTCCCTCCAACTCTCTGATTTCATGTTAAATGCATGTTTGGGTGGAAAGTCTGTTCCTCTGAGCTGGGCTGGGGCCCTCGTGGGCAAGGCCCCCCCCAAGCCCTCACTTGCCCCCTACCCCGCTCCTAATGCCCCAGACCAGCTGCAGGTGCCTTGGAAGCTCCAGGCTGTGGCTGAGCTGCAGGTCTGCTCCTGATGCCCACATCAATGCCTCCCACCCTTCTGCTAGCGCCAGTGCAGCACCAGCCGTGGGGCATGCCAGCACGGACAGGGCAGGCTGGGAAGGGCTGAGCTGCCCCGTATGGGGGGGATTCGGCACAGATAGCCTCAGCCAGGCCAGCCTGTGGGATTCGCAGTGTTCAGGTGCCGCTCGGAATTATTTTCTATTTATTATGTTATATCCAGCCGTCGGTTTCGACCAATAAAGATTTGGGTTTTCCGGCCCCATGGTGTGATCTTGTCACCAAAGTGGTCGGTGCCCCTGAGTGGCTGGGATAACGCCGGCTGGAAGAACGGCATGTGAGGTGTGTGGGGGGTGGGGTGCGGCAGCACCTGAATGTGGGGGGTGGGGGGGCATGGGTCACTGGCAGCTCTGGGGAGTGTTTGACTGTCACACAGAGCCCTGGACAGCCCCAGGGATGTAACCTGGCATCTCTGCATCTCCCAGGTACTGAACCCCACTTCCCACACATACTCCAGCTGGGACACAGTACGGAGCATCCAGCTATTGGCTGAGGGCACTGGGAGGGAGGGGGCAGGATGGGAGCAAGACCCTCGTGGTCTGGGCTTGCCATAGCCCAGCACCCCCGTTTGCTTCTCTTTCTCATGCTGGACAGATGGGGCCACTCTGGGAGCCAGGAGTCCCAAAGGATGGGCGTGCTCTGTGTTACAGCGCACCCTGCTGGTGAAACTGGTGTCATAGCCAGCGTGCGTCACACCATCCCCAGAGCCGTGAGAGCCCAGTGCAAGCCAAGGGATAGGCATCCGTGTCACTGGAACCTGCTCTGAGGGGTTGGGACCCCAGGCAGCAGGTCGCCACGCCACTCAAAGAGCCAGCGCACTCAGGCCCGGCACATACCCACTCCCTGGGCAGAGGCCGAGGCCTGGCGCTGCGGAGGTTCAGCAGCAGCCTAGAGGGCTGAGCGTGGAGCCCTGGGGTGCAAAGGGGCCTGGCACCCCAGCAGTTCAATTATGGCCAGCACGGGTGGGGAGCAGGCCCATCACTCGCCATGTGATGCACCCCGGCCTGGGTCTGGCATGGATGAAAACGAGTCTGGCTGCCATTATTCAGCTGGGCGTCTGCAGCTGAATGGGGCATCTGGAGTGGTGACCTCAAGGGCTCAGTGGGGGGTGTTCTGGGCTGGGCTGCAGGTCTTCACTTTGCTCACAAGATGTCGCTGTCTGCTGAGCTTTGGTGCCCTGACACCCCAATTCCTTCCTAGGCCCCAGGTGGCTCTAGGGGCAGGGAAGTGTCAGGCGGCTGGAGCTCCTCAGGGCAGGGTTTCTCCAGGCCACTTCAGTGTCTGGCCTCGGGCGTGACCCCAGTGAGGCCTGGTCCCAGCCATGCAGCCGCGCCTGGGAAAGGATGGAGCCGGGCGCCCATTGCACAGGCTCTGCAGGGTCTCGCTCTGTTGCCCTGGGATGAGCCCAGCACAAGCCTCTTGCCCTCCATCCCTGACCTGGGGCGAGGCTCTATTGCGGTGCTGAGCTGCACATGCCATCCTTCAGCTGCCCTTCACTGCTGACACACAGTGCCCTGCTAGTCCAGCCCTGGGCTCCTCTCGGCCCCCAGTGCCCCTCCGTCCAGCCCCGCAGCCCCCTTGCTATTCCAGACCCGGGCTCCCCTTGTCCCCCAGTGCCCCCCCAGTGCCCTTCTGTTCGGCCCCGTGTCCCCCCTGCTATTCCAGTCCTGGGCTCCCCTCGCCTCTCAGTGCCCCTCTGTCCGGCCCCTCAGCCCCCCTGCTATTCCAGGCCCAGGCTCCCCTTGTCCCCCAGTGTCCCCCGCAGTGCCCCTCTGTCCGGCCCTGTGGCCCCCTTGCTATTCCAGTCCTGGGCTCCCCTCGCCCCTCAGTGCCCCTCTGTCCGGCCCCACGGCCCCCCTGCTATTCCAGCACCCCCTACTAGGCCTGGCATGAGCCCCCTCCCCCACTCAGATCTGGCAATGCCCTGCAGGCCTGAACTCCAGCCCCCTGACAGGCCAGACCTGGATCCTTCTCCGTTTGGCCTTCTTTATTTTCTTTAACATGAAATCAACTTCATAAAACAGGCATTTGATCTTTGGCCACTAAAAATATGGCAATTTCTCTGTGAAAATGGTGCATTTCTACCTTGGTCAAACTCAGCCCTGCTGTGTTCACTAGTATGCACCACCCTGGGCCTCCGTGGCTTGTTTCTGATCAGCATTTAGAAGTTTGGCCGCTTCTCCAAACTTCACAGCTCTGTAAAACGGAGCTGGAAATACCACCCTGCCTCCATGGGACATCAACCATCCCCCTCAGCTTCCCATCATGGCCTGGAGCACAAATAAACAGTGGAAGAAAGTTTGAACCAAACTTTGCCAAACCACAGTAAATATTTGGCTTGGGTTTGGTAACATGTTGGGTGAAGGCTTAGGACAGAGCTTATCCTCATAGCCTGGTGCCTTATCTCCTGCGTCCATAAATTAAGGAGGGTTGGCAGATTGTTGGGTTAATTCACAGGCTTTAAGGTCTGCCCACAAGTCAAAAGATCTGGAAGGTGGTGGTTGGCTTGGCAGAATTCCTTGTTAGTGCTCTGCTGGAGGGAGCTGCGCAGGCCATCCAGAACAGCCGCAGCCTCCTGCAAAACTAGATTTTAACCATCCCCCCTTGTCCTTTGAAGCGATGCCTAGTGTGCAGCCAGCTCAGATTGGGGTGGTTATTGGCAGGACAGCTGGAGCCTTGCTGCTGGAGGGGAGTGTTCAGTTGATCCCACAGCTGCTCCTCCACCTCCCATCCTAGCCAGAAGGTTCTGGATTGAGTTTGGGAGTTAAGATCCTGGCTTCCCTCCAAGGATCATTCGTGTACAGAGCAGGTGAAAAAAGCCATAGAGGAAGCATTGCTTAGTATGAATATCTCCACAGCTCTAGCGCCTGCAGGATGCTTGTGTGGTCAGAGCACAGGCCAAGGAATCATACCTGGGTTTTCTTCCTGGGCCTGCTGAGATGGGCAAGTCCCTGACTTTGGGCAAGTCACCTCACTGCTCTGTGCTTCAGTTTCCCTATCTGTGGCTGAGGGCTGATAATACTGACCCTGGCAGACGGCCATGATGTTAGTGCTTGGAAAGTGCTATAGGCTTCTCAGATGGAAAATGCAACATGAACAGAAAGAGTTAATATTATTTAGTGGATCATTTAAATTATAATTGGAACAGGCTTCTGAGCTCATTTCATCTATTCCCTTGCACCTGCTGAATCTGGTCTAGTCAGGCAGAAGACACGTCCCCTGATACACTGATTTGACACTAAATTGCAACCAACTCTGGAGGAGTGCAGCAACCGCATACAGCAACACTACACAACAGTTTGGGCATCAGTGATTTTTGATGGCACCCGTGCTTCAAATGCAGTGCTGGGATTCCAGCAGCCCTGCTAGACAAAGACAGCAAAGTTTGAGAGGCCCAGGTTCTATTTGTATGATGGTAGAGAGCTTAGGTTCTAAACAGACATGAGGCTGGGAGGGAAAAGTGATCTGTCCAAGGCCTCTCAGCAGGTCAGAGGCAGAGCTGAGATTAGAATGAAAGTCTCCTGACTCCCAGTCCAATGCCTTATCTACTAGGCCATGCTGCCACCTGTTCATTGGCAGCCTTTATATGCTGAGCCCCTGGAGGGGTGGATAGCATGTCTCTCTTTATACACATACACTGGGCCCCTCCCTGCACTGATTCAATTTTAACGATGACAACCCATCGCAAGTGGCAGTAGCTCACATCAGGGGTGACTGGGCTGTCAGCTCAGGGCTGGCTACTTTAAAATGTGAATTCGGCCATTTCTCTCCTGCAATCTGCCGGGTGACTCATGAATAGATTATTGGTAACGGTACCTTGAGATTAAAACACAGACGGAGGATTAATCCTGGGAAGAGTTTGTGGCGTTTAATACAAACCCAGAGCTTGACATAAATCCTTAGACCGGATTTGGCAGAAGCTGCAGAGCTCTGCTGACATCTCCAATGGTTGGGAGCCCAGGGCAATCAAAACGCAGCAAGCGAGGGCCAGATTCTCAGCTGGTGTCAATCAGCATCACACTGAGCTATACTCGTTGACATCAGGTGACCCATAGAATTTGCATCCCGTGGCTAGAGAGAACCCAAAGCTGAGCCCAGTGCATCACCTCACTCATTACCCAGGGCATCCAGAGCCAGCAGAATGACAATATTCCAATGATTTCCAGAGCAACTAGTCTGACCCATTGCACACCGCAGGCCAGAGAACTCCAGGCAGTGACTCTTGAGCCTAATCTTGATATCGTGGTAGCACCTGGATGCCACAGCCCTGCAGCGCTAGGTGTTGCACACACATAGAGCAGAAACAGACCCTACTCCAAAATCTCCATAAATCTGCAGACAACAGGAGGATGCCACAGACAGGCAGGGGAGCGCACAGTAGCCACGAGCTTATCCTGAGCAGCAGGGGGTGTTAAAACTGCAGAATTGCAAAACAATTCCCCGGGAGACTCAGATTTTATCAGTGATCTTAATTTCAGTCTTTGGGAGAGAAAGCCCCAAGATGTCCAGCAGATTCCGATTGAGATGACTTGGTTTGTGGTGACTGTTGACTGGAAACCTATTTTGGTTTTTTGGGGGGTTTTTTTGGGGGGGAATTAATTAAAATTGAAAAGGCAAAAAATTATTACACCTCTACCCTGATATAACGTGACCCGATATAACACGAATTTGGATATAACATGGTAAAGCAACGCTCTGGGGGAGGCGGGGCTGCGCACTCCGGTGGATCAAAGCAAGTTCGATATAACGCGGTTTCACCTATAATGCGGTATGATTTTTTGGCTTCCGAGGACAGCGTTATATCGGGGTAGAGGTGTACTTAGTTTTTGCAAAATGTGGATTTTCATTGAAAAACACCCTCCCCCTGCAGACTTAGTTTGTGACAACTGCATAGTCGGGTATTGGATTGGGGAGGTTGGAAGAACAAACCCATTTTGTTCCAAAGTTGTCATCTTTCATTACAACAGGTCAATGCCATGTTTTGATGGGCTCTAATCAGTGGCTCTGGTGTAACTAACTGGTACAAGATGTAGCAAACGGCTGGCGCATCAGGACCAGATGCTGCTGGTCCATGGGTGATGGGTATCAAACCCCAGACATGGTGCACTGTCCCTGCCCCCGCTCAGGTTTGTTTGGGTAGCTCTTCATTGCAGAGTTTACCTGACTTCGGGCACTGGCTGGATGCCCAGGTTAACCGGGCTGGCTATGAGCAGCCGCAGGCAGAGCTGCATGCCGCTACACCCATGTAACCATGCCCACACTGGCCCTGCAGGAACCTTCATAGATTCCAAGGCCATTGTGATGGGCTAGTCTGACCTCCCCGGTCATGCACCAGGATTTCTGGGAGCATATCCCATGGTTCTTAGTGTGCCAAGGCACCCTGATTGGAGGATCACCCGGCTCTGCTGATTGGTCCAGTTACGCTATTTAAGCCAGCAGGAGGAACACGAAGCTTGTCCAAGCAGCAAGGTGGGTTCCTTTGGGACTGCTGTGGGCCCTGCTTACATCTGCCTCCAGCCCAATTTCCACCCTGTTCCTGATCTGTGCTCAATCCTCGTCTCACCTCCAAAGCCTGTGACCAGTCCTGGCTCTGACCCTGATGCTGGCTCAACCCCTGGCTCTGGCATTTGGTATCTGACCTCGGCGCTGACCCTCAGCTTTGATTCCTGAATCTGACTCTGGCTTGACCCCTGGCTCTGGTAACTGGCTGTTGACCCTGGTGCCAACCCTTGGCCTTTGTTCCCCAACCTGGACACCTGCTCTGCCCACTAGGCCAGACCGCTCATGTCCCACTCCATGACACTTAGGCCCTTGCTAAGTCAAGCCATTCTAGGAGCTGTTTTGCAGCATATTGTGGGAGGACTTGTCTGTTCAAACCGAGCTCTGGTGCTGAAGGGCTCAGCCTGCCAACACAGCAAACTCTAGTATGTCTGATGCTGCATGCGCCTCACTCTGTTCCTTCTGGATGGTACCAAGGCAGGGCTCCAGGTGAGGACAATGACGGGTTCCTGCTTTTGGCTCCACCACGGATGCAGCCGGACAGACAGAGGGTGCAGGCAGGGTGGAAGGCACAGCGGGACTTCGAATGCAGCATGTCTGGGACGCTGCTTTAATGCTAGCACCAGGATAACAGTGTTAGAAACAGTGCAGTATATGTAGAGAGAGCGAGAGGTGCTGGCTAAACTTGTAATGCCGCTTTAAATCAATTAGTTAGTGGTAACCAGTGGCAGCCTAGCTAGAATGAATCACTAGCTGCATGTTTCAGTGTTGGTCCTTGCTTGGAATACTTCTTGGCTCGCAAGTTTGGGTGGGGGAGGCAGTAAGGGGGGGGTGCCAGGAAGATGGCATGGCATCTGTTACACTCAGGCAAGGCTGTGCATGCGTTTCACAGGGCTAACCTCCCTCTGAATGTGAATTTGCCTAGAGAGAGAGTGTGTGTCCCATCAGCCAACTCCCCTGTCCCCTTCGCCAGCTAGGGGAGACCAGTGCAGCGTCTAGTCCTCCTTATGCGTCATCGGCTAAGTTCTTAATGGAAAATCTTTATTCCCAGTGAGGCTGGAAGGGGCCAAGCAAAACTGGCTGGATTTTCACAGCCAGCTGCTGGCAGGGGAAATGGGCTCAGTTGATTTGCAAACTGCACTCATAATATTAATTGTGTATTAATGATCAGTGCTGTACCAGGCCCAGAGGTGCAGCCCCTGCCCCAAGGGTGCATTGGGAGGATAGAATGCAGAGACACCGGCCAGGGCAGGCAGGCAAGAGAGAGCCTCAAACTCTAGTTCAGTTCAAGTCCCGTCACTCAGGGCCGACTCTATCAACACAAAGCCACGCCAAACCCTAGGTACCAAGCGGCAGAGGCCTTTCCAGGAAGCTGGGTGGGGAAAAGGCACTCCCGTCTCACTGAGGCAGCATCTTCCCCTTTGTTTTTCTACCCTGCATTGGTCAGCCAGGGGCTCGGCTTTTGGGGAGGGAAGTAGCCCCGTTTATGCCCTGCCCCAGATAACTTGGAGCCTGTGCCAGGGAGAGCTGAGTGGCTGGGGAACTGTAAATGAAGGAGAGGCAGCTGCCTGGTGCACTGGGCTGGAGAGATCATGGGGTGACTTGCAGGAGACGATGGAGGGCTGGGGCTTTGGCCCAGGAGCGGAGCTGGAGGTGGAATAGGGGAGCTGGGAAGGCTCTCACACCTGATGCCAGGGGATGTGGTGTGGGGGGCACATGGGCGAGGCATGCTCGTTTTGGAGGGGCTGGGGGGAGTGAGATGAGGAAACGGGGAGCCGGAGTAGTAGCCACGGCAGGCCCCAGCTTTGGGAGAGAATAAACACAGCTACAGTGCAGCTGGCAACCAAGCCACCATCTCCATGGCAACTTGCTCAGATGTCTCCAGACGGGAGTCCCAGCCAGCCCGAGTGGGAGTGAGGGCGCTGAGGTTGGGGAGAGGGCACATGTGACAGGAGCCCCAGCCCCCTGGGAGAAAAGGCAGCGTCTTGATTCATTACAATCCTACCCCCTTGGAGGAGACAGACCTTCCTTCCCACCTGGAACGGGGATAACAGTGAGGCCTTGCCCCCAAGGAGAAAAGCAAGAAAGCTGGTGAGGGGCTCAGATGTTATGGTGGTTGGGGGCCAGACATGGACCTGAGAGGTTGGCCACCAGAGGCTTCCTGTGCATTCCTTCATGTGTCAACCAGGCCCTGGCAGCCTTGCTCTGTAACGTGCCGAACACGAGATTAGCACGATCCAGTGCTGTGTGAAGGGGCCTTCATGGCTTGAGATGAGACAGGTTCTGCTTTTTATATCCTGTAATCCAAGGCAGTAGTCTGAGGGGAGGGGAAGGGCTGGAGCCGAGGGTCCTGGCCCATTGCTAATGTAGTTCTAATCACAGAGTTTTTAAAAAAATAAGGTGCAGCGATGGCTAGTGTAGCAGGAGCCCCAGCAGAGTGTCAGGGCTGCCCTTGGGAAAGCTCCTCCCTAGGCAGCAAGGGATGGACGAAGGTAGCAGCAAGCTGAGAAACCCAGGGAATGGGGGGAGAATAAGGCAGGGGAGGGGGTGAATTGTGAGACACTGATTGAATAGCAATGACTGCATGATTTATGGTTTGTATTATTGCATGGTTCATTTGAATATATGCTAATCGGGCTTTTCTCCTCGTTTTGTTTGTAAGATTTAAATTTGCTATGGCAACCTACTGGCATGGAATGAATGCCAGGAAATGTCAGAATGAGGCTAAGGCAGAGATGGCGCTGGAGCAGGAGCGGCGTGTGTGTGATGGGGGATATCCTTCCAGCCCAGACGAGGGGGCAGGAAAATAAAACACAACAGCACACAAAGTGTTGGGTGTTCCCTCCAGCAGCACCGTCTACCCAGAAAGCAAGGCAAGGGGCATGGATCCTCCTGGCTTTCTGTAGGTAAATTAACATTCAGCTGTGTGAAACTCTACAATGATGTGTAATCAGTGGGGGCTGCTGTCCTGCTAAACCCAGGAAAACTCCCCATTCCGGGTCCATGTGACGATGATCGGAGACTGTTGGCGGCATCTGGATCCTGCAATTTGCACAGTTCCCCAGGAAGTTCATTGGCAGCTGGCTCCCACCATGTTTGAACTGAATTTCAGGCCACCTCCCTTCCAGACTGGGTTTGCCCAAATGCTGGGAAACCAAAGACAGTTGCTTTCTCGGTTTCAGGGGCTTGTCTCCACGCAGGCTCAGGAAGGGCCCCAATCCGCTTCCCTCTTGACATCTACCCCAATGCTGCCATTCAGAGGCACTGGAGCAAGGTGTACAGTGGGGGTGCTGGGAACCTGTAAACCTTGCATATGATGGAACCCACTTCTAAGCAGCACCCCCAGCACCCCTACTTCCAGCCCCTGTGCTACCATTGCCTCTTATGGGCTCAGGCTGTGGGGCCCATCGGGCCCCTAGTGAAGTGGCTAGGAAATCTGTGGAAGTCAATGGAGTGATGAGGGTTTAAAGAGGCATGTGAGGGGAATCGGACCCAGTGGCCGGATTGACTAAGAAAGAGGCTGTGGATTGAGCACCCTCCTCACATTATCCCCTCACTTCCAGCTAAAAGGTGCTGCCTCCTGGGACAGGTGCCAGCAGGCCCATGCTCCTGGGCCTTGGTGTTGGCCTGGGAAGCTGGTTTGCAGGAGGCAGCCTCTGATTATGGAGGTGACCAAGTGTTCTGACTGCTGTGCAACAGGGAAGCTGCTACAGGGAAAGCGGGGGAGCAAGAGGGGGTGAGGCAATAGAGCGAGGGTCTGTGTTCCCTCAGCAAAGCCCTGTTCATCTGCTGTGCCTAAGGAGGGGCAAAAGGGTCTTGCACTCCATGGTGGAAACTGTGCTGTCAGTGTAACCAACTCATGCACAAACCCCTCTCCAGGACCCCCACCTTCCCTGCCTCCCATGACTGTTCCTCCCATTAACCACCCCATATGGATCGCCAGATAGTGAGGCTGCAGCGGGGCTGTCCATCTGCACCAAGCTATTTCTCATCGGGGTTTTGTGCTAGGATGTGGGATGGGCGGACACACAGAACAGACACACACCTTCACACTTCCTGCTGCCAAAGTCACACAATAGTGTGTCTGTATGTCCAATATAAATCCTGCCTTCTCCCCGCACAGTTGGTTGGGGAGTGTGTGGGGGTGGGAACCATCAGTTCTCAAAACAGGTAGCAGCTTTGTGGGGGTGAATGATACATTCAAGGCATCATTGGTGGACTTTTCTCAGAGGAAAGCCATGGGAAAGGTTAGCACATGGGAGGCGGGGTGTTACAGCTACACTTTCTTCTGCCCCCAAAACAATCCAGCCGTGGCTGCAGAGGAAGGGTAAGAGGTGGACACAAATCATCCAGCCATTCAGCAATCAGAAATGCATCAGCTAATATCAGGAGAAACCCCCTTTCTCTGACACACCAGAGCAGGGATTTTCTAGAGAAGAAAAAAATAAAATACAGAAAATCAACCACATTAAAATATTCTCAAGGAAACAAAATGTTAAAATTCTGGGGCAAGGCTTTCTGAGTCTGAAAAAGGGCCCAGCCACAGACACAACTGCCCCCTCTTCAAAAAATAACGAGGAGCTGATGGGATTGTGCAAAATTATTAACATTCCCTTCTTCTTCCCCTTCTCCTGCAGACCCATTGGCGTGTTAGTGGGGTTAGTGGGGGGATAGATTTGGACCTGGCTGGCACCTGTTCCAAAGAGTCGTACACCTGTGGGAAGAGGGAGGGGACAGATTCAGCTGGTGTGAATTGTCCTGGCTCCCTTGCAAACCCTGATTCTATTGAATGGGGGGTAGCTGGATCGGCCAGGGAATGAACTTCTGGTTGTCTTTATGCAACTAAATTTGGTGTTTGTTTGGGAAGACATAGAAAGGTCAAGTGATTCCTGCAGAGCCTTCCATGTTAATATCCATCTCTGGGAAAATGCTAAGCGCAGGCGGGGATAGTGGGTCAGGGAGATGTGAGGATTTAAAGGAATTGTCTCATTTTCTGTGTCTCTTGTTAATTTCAGGATTAAGTTGGACAGCAGACTAATCTGATTGTCAGCGCTGGCTCCCTTGAGCTGTCCTGGCCCTGGTCTTTCTAAATGCAGCTTTAGAATTGACTTAGAACTGATATTTCCCATGGAAATATGTTAAAAGAATAAACAAAGATCCCCCCTAAAAAATTTCATTCCAAAACGACATGTTTTAGCTGCCCAGTAAAACCATTTCCAAAATCTTTTCCCCCTTTTTTTTGTTTTATTTTCTGAAGCAAATACCGTAAACGAGTCAATTTCCCCTGGATACAGAGTGATTTAATCTTTCCTAAGTTCTGTTACTGAGACTCTTTCTATAATTTTTATATTCAGAATGTGCTTTTCCTCTGCTCACCTACTTTAAACACTTGGTCCTATTCTGGTAACGTGCAGCACTTCGGTCTCTGGGCCAGGAAGCCGTGGGTTGAAGTCCCACACGAAGGCTTTGACTTATCCCCAGTGCTGACACGGAAATGGGGCGCAGAGTGGGTGTGCTGCTGCACTCTTTGGTATCATGGTACCGCTTTGCCTGTTTCTTATGGTTGCTGTCGAGGTGGCTATGAAAGATGCTTTGGCATTTTGATTTAAAAAAATCTTGGTCCCTGTGTCAACAATCTTTTCCTTAATAAAACAAACCGGAATCATCTAAAATAAATAAATAAATAAATGAAGAATGTTCCAACTTAGCCATTTCCGAGGAATTTTGCCTGGCATCTGAACAGACACCACTCCCCTCCGCCTGGTATTTCAGAGACAACTAGGATGCAGCAGCTTCGTTTAAAACCGAGCTGGGTTTGCTCGCAGACACCTGCATTCGCAGATAACGGGAAATATTCCGCAGAACAATGTCCAGGTGGGGTTTTCTCCAGCGTCCTAGGAGATGAAATGTACAAACGGGTTGGTTGTTTTTTCTCTCCCAATAAACAAATACAAACCGCACAAGCCAGGCGGTGGGTGCAGAGAAATAGACGTGATCGTGTTTAAACTGAGGCTGTTCTAACGCGGAGCTGCATCCTGCGGCCCCCTGTGCTTGGGGCGCTGCCCCGGAGCCGTCAGGAAGGGGACGCAGGGTGTGAATTTTGTACCTTTCAGTTTGGAGCGGAAACAAAGGATCTTGCCTCGGACCCAGCATGTGGGAGGGTTTGAATATCCAGCCGAGCCAAGCTGGGAGCCCGGGGTGAAATGAGGTCGGTCCTTAAACATGCTACTGGCCAAGTTCACTGCTCTGGTGGGTCGAGCTCCCGCTCCTACGGGGGCTGGGGGCTGAGCTGCGATCGGAGCCTTTTACTGTACATCCCTGGGAGGGGCCCCCCCGTCAGCATCAACTTCACTGGGGCTGGAACGGACACGGAGCGAGGGCCCTTGTGAAGCCAGACACAATCTGCGGGCGGGGCTCTGCCAGCAGCGCTGGGTAAGGACACTTCTGCGGCGGCTGCGTCTGGGGGGTTACGGAAATAATTAACAACCAGGAGGAAAACCCGCTTGTGATTTAAAGGAGGGACATGCACGGCCAAGGTTTACTCCAGAACAAACCTCTTGGGAGGTCCAGGGTAGGGGAACCCGTCGCTTCACCGCCCGGGGTTTGTGAGTATTTTCTTTTAAAAAAGATCTTGTGACTTGCTGCTTCAGAGTGGGATGGAGCAACAAAGTCAAACTGGCTAATGCAATGAGCGGTGCAGCGCCTGTGAAGCGATTTTCTTCGGCTATTTGCTACCCACAAAACTTGGCGTTACTTTGCTTACTACGTGTTCGTTTATACTAGCTAGCTATCCCCCCCCCCTTTTATCTAATCTGTCTGTCTGTCTCTCCCTACACACCCCATCCAGCCATCCCTCTCTCTGTCCCCTTGCAGCCCCTCTGTCTGTCTGTCCCTATACACTCCATCCATCCATCCCTCTAGCCCCATGCAGCCCCTCTGTCTGTCCCCATACACCCTCCATCTATCTATCCCTCTGTCCCCATGCAGCCCCTCTGTCTGTCTTTCCCCATACACCCTCCATCTATCTATCCCTCTGTCCCCATGCAGCCCCTCTGTCTGTCTGTCCCTATACACCCCATCCATTCAGCCATCTCTCTAGCCCCATGCAGCCCCTCTGTCTGTCTGTCTATCTAATCAAGGTGGTAACATTTGTAAAAACGACCTTTACATTAACTTGAAACTAACCCCAGCACGTGATGCGCGGGGAGGGGGGGAAATGAAAATGTTTCCCACTATTCCTCCTGTTAGTCCAAACTCAGGGCATGCATGGAGCCGGGTTTTGCGTTGCCTGGGCAGCAGCAGTTTCGCTTGCTGGTTTTTCTCCTGTATCGTGCGGCTTCAGCTGGTTGTAGAGTGTAACATCCATCCCCGCCTAGCAGGGGCAGGTGCAAAGCGCACGGCTTGCATCGGGCCTGAGGATCGCTTGAAGACAGCAATATCTTTTAGCAAATTGCCAGCCAACTAGGACCCGCTGTTTGGGCTCCTCCCAGGAAAGGCCTCGGCCTGCGAGATTACACGTAACTCTAAAATATGATCTTTGCCCAGTGCCATCTGCTTCTTTTTTTCTCTGGCTCCTTTCTTCTCTTTCGGTTCTGGGAGCAATTCCAGAGGAGCCTCCTGCATTGGAAGACGTGTTTGAACTGTATCATTTCAATCTTTGCATGGTGATAAGCCGGCCCTGGAGTGGATCTAACAGCTGGTACTTTGTCTTGCGCTCGGAACGGTTCCATAGCTGCAAGGCCTGTGGATTTTGACAATGACCAGCTCCCTGGAATATGACAGATCCTGAAGCCAGGTTGACCCATTGTTCTGAGGATTTGGGGGACACAATACCTTTGCCCTCTTTGATCTGTGCAGACCAGGTGTCTAATGTTCCCGAGCGTGTCCGGGATCCGCAGGTTGTAATGCCCTGCAGCTTAACGCGAATTGCTCAGTAGATTTACTCTTCCAAGTAATCCCTTTCTCAGCCTTATTCGAGATCGCTGGTGAGGAAAGTCAGGGAACGCTGATCTGGATGGCTGCGTATAGACCAGGCTAAACTGAGGGAGCCGAGTAGGTCATTTGATTGGGAAAAAAATTATACCCTTAAGCAATTCAGAAACTGCTCTGATTTGCCCAGCTCTGACCTTCTTAATCTATGTGTAGCTGAGAGGATAAGCCGCTCAGTTTCCACCATAGAGCAGGTGTTGGACTGGCTTTAGTGGTTGAAAAGAAAGAAAGGTCTCAGTCGTTTCCTGGATGTAGAAATGCCTCCCCTGGGACAGCTGGTGCGCACGAGGGGCGGAGACCAGCGTGGGGAAGGCTGACGGCGGATCCTTGCAATGCGATCTGGGGAAAGAAGCGAGAGTGAAATGAGCCGATGTAGACACATTCCTCGCTCCCTCCACAGGAGGCCCGGTGTCTGAGAGGAGCTCAGTGGAAAGGCGAGGGGTGTGTGTGTGATGACCCCAGGTAACACCCCCCTTCAGGGAGGGTCCTGGGGGGGGGTGTTGGTTTTTGCACGCCGTGTATCTATGGCAGGGGTCAGCCCGACGCCCGCTGGACCCCCTTGGCTCCTGCCCAATCTGGGAGTGTGATGAGCTGCGCCCCGGTTTGTGGTAATTAGGCCTCCGGGACTCAAACCCGAATATCAGGCCAGGTGGGGAGTGAAGGCTCCTGGGAGAGTAAAACGGCGCGAGGTTGAGTAGTGCGAGATCACAGAGGTTCTGCCATCGATCGCTAGTGGGATGGGGGCGGGGAGGCAAAGTCGCTAACGGTAACTTGCAGCGGGACTGCCTGTAACCTCCCGCCCCCCCCCACTCCGGAGCTCGCTTTCGTGACACCCGAGCCCTTCTCCTGCGGGTAGATTGTGTCCAGGGTACGTTCTCCAGCTGCCTTTGCCGGGCCGGGATCTGGCGTCAGGAGGGCGCTGGTTTATTTTATATTAGAACAGGACTCGGAGGAGAGACCCGGGGATCTATCTGGTTCCTGGGGGTGGATCGGACCTACCAGCCGCCTCTGTCCTGGGGAGGGTGTTTTTCCTTCTCTAGTCCCTTGGTGAGAACAAACTACTCGGTGTCCGACCCTCTGTGGGAGCCCACAACTGGTTTTCAAATCTCGGCATCCAGGCAGGGGCCCCACCCTGTCCCGGGGACCTTCGGGGGCAGAGTTTTCACCCAAAGATCAATGTGCTTCGCGTGACGCATAGGAAGCGATGGCACAGCCTGGTTCTTCGGAGCGGGGATTGATAATGATTTTATTTCCCTTTGGTTCCTTCTTCCAAACTTAGGACCAAGGTAAAGATCACCGTGAAAACTCTCAGGCAGCGGGTTTAGCTGATAGCAAGATCACTTCTAAACGAAGTGTATTTACACCACGAGGACGTTTGTGGACATAAGCAACTGACTTCCTAAGGGTCTGGCTGCTGTCCATTGATACTCCGAATTGACTCCCAAATCCAGTCTGAAAAGGGAAGCGGGGCTGAGAGCTGATATGCGGAGCGCCAGGACATGTGGGTGTATTAAATCAGTCTTAAAATATTAAAACAACCCAAAGTACAAAGTCCTCCTGGGGGCTCCACGGCGGGTGATTGGGCCGTTCTCGCGCACGGAGTCTCTGCCCGAAACTGGCATAAGGGGCGGCCGTGTCCGCTGCGGACCAGCTCTGTGTAACGCGCGTGTAATTGGGCACGTGACTCCACCCCGATCTGCACAGAAGAGGCGAAGGGGGGGGGGGCCGTGAAATGCGGCTCAGCTGCTTGTGGCGGCAACCAGGTCTGGGGCACGTGTTAACAATGTGCTTAGAGCAGGAAGTGGGAGCTCTCGGCAGGAGGAGGGAGCTGGCTGCTGACAGTGTCTCGGGCTGCAGACTATAAAGGGTTTAAAGTGGTGGAAAACAGCCTGGAGGTAGACGAGAATGCGCAGCCCTGTGCATAAGGGCTGGAGATGGGGGGCTGGTGCCCCCGCTGGTTTGAAGCGGTTTCCATCATATGCAGGTTCACAGTTGGTTCAAGGGCCCTCAGCACCCCCACTGTATCCATTGTTCTGGGGCCCAGCCCTGTGGGGTGTCCCCTCAGTGTTTGCAAAGCTGTTCGCTAACCCCAGTTAGCTCCAGTGACAAGCTCCAGAACGTGGGGTCGGAGGGAACAGACCTCCCACCGTGGCGAGCTAGAACAGGGGGATGGAGCAGCTGAAAGAGAGGTGGTGTCCAACTGGGAGTGGGGGTGGGAGTGGGGGAGGTTCTCAGTCCAGCATGAGGAGCTGGTGGGCCCAGGAGCTAGGGGAAGGGTGAGGAGCAGCTTGCGGCGTGGGTTCTTCCTCCAAAACCATCTGCCGCCCCAGGTCTGGGGTGGAACATTGGGGCGAAGGCCCAGGTGGGTTTGGGCCGCGGCACCTCTCTGGGGGAAGGGAGCCTGGCTCTGCACAGCCGAGACACGGAGGTCGGGTTACGAGTCTTCTCCAGGTTTGGGGCAGCTGGGTTTCCTTGCTGGCCACGCCGCGCAGGGAGCGTGGAGTAAGCGGTGGTCGGTCCCGGCTGCGAGGGGACCTATCCACTGGTTTCAGCAGAGTGAAAAAAAAAAAACAGCCCCCAACGCTAATCTTTCTTGGAGGAAAAGCGGAAAGAGCAAAGGCGTCGGCGAAGCCCCCTGGGTCCGCAAAGCGCCCGACTGCTCCGTCCCTTGATCCCATGGTCCGAGGCCGCTAGAAGGGACCTGCGGAGATGTCAGTTCAAGAGACTCCTACAGACCAACGGGCATCGGGTGTGTGGAGGCGCCTGCTGAATGCAGAGGCTGGGGGGAGCGGCTCCCAAGGCGGGGCTGGCTAAGGAGAGGGCATCGCCCTGCACTGGGTAACTCATTCTGGCTTGGGACTAGGGAATGGCTGGTGCCCCTTTGCTAGGCCAGGAAGTCAAATAATATCCCAGACTCCGCCACCAAAATGGGTGTTTTGCAGACGTTGGGATGATTTTTTGGTGAGCAGCAACTGAGTGTATTTAAGCTCTAAAGCGGCGCAGCTCCGATCTCTGCCATGACACACCCCTGCTTCCCCGAATGTGTTACTTGGAATAAACCTTTCTTCCGGGATCTGGCCTAAAGTTCGTAAAACCAGAAATAATGACAGGGCCACTTTTTAATGACTCAATACGTTTGTTTCCAAGTCCTGACGTTAACCTGGAGAACCCCGAGCCATGGCTTCGATGTTGTGGGTTTCCTTAGTTCTGGCTTCTCTGCAAGCTTGTGGGTAAGCTTCGGGGAGGGACGATTTGTGATTATTCCTCGCAGGGAATCGGGTCTCTTTTTTTTATTTGCTGTTCGCGGTAGGAATCGGTTCGGACAGTGGAACCGAGCCCTGATTTGGCTGCAGGGAGGTGGCGGGTGACGCCACTTCGAGCCTGGCCCGGAATAGGAAGCAAACACGAGGCATTATCCCCCGCCAAGAGCCGCAGATGCCAGCTGGGAACGATTTCTGTCTGGTTTCCTTTACGGCGAGTTTCTGCTCTCGCAGATTTGGGGCATCAAGGAACTTCCGCTAGAGAAGCGGATCTTCCTAAAACTGGTTAATTTCAGGCATACAGCGCCTGGATCCTACGTCCCACCTGCAAATTGCGGAGGAGGAAAACGATTAAAAATGGACGTTTCGAGGAATGGGGGGGGGGAAGGGAGGGAGGGATCAAATGACGCTATTTCCCTGAGTGAAATGCCCTGATCTGTCCTTTCCACCCCTGTCCTGCCCTCCGAGCTCAAGTCTTTCAACAGGCCAGGGACCGTCTGAAAGGAGGTTTCAATGTTTTGGGGAGAACACGTGGCTCATTTAAAAAACAAACCAGCTGGTTCTGACAGATGTGACGGGCTCGCCCCAACTATCCAAGTATTTCGCTTCAGGCCGGGGCAGCATGGAGAGACTCGGGTCCTGAGCCCGCTTCCCAGGCCTGTCGGGTGTAATGTCCGCAGAACCAGAGGGGAGGGGGGCTGATTGCTGAAGCAGCCCAGTGGATTACTGGGAGGGGGGGTCGAGGCGAGGGCTGCCAGTTTCAAGCACCGATGCGCGAGGCACAGGGATACACCAGGGGCACGTGCGGACCGAGAGGACCTGGCTCCAAACTCTCCAGCTCTGAATAAACGGAGCTGGCCCGCGAGAGCCAAGCCCCGTCCTCTGGGTCCTGCTCCAAGCAGCTTGTACGTGTGTGTACCGACACACACACACACACACACACACACACACACACACACACACACACACACACACACACACACACACACACACACCACAACACACATCACACACACACGTTGTCTCTGACCCTCGTGCGCTCGTGGCCCAGGCCCTTCCCTCACCAGCGCCGATTTCCTTCCCATGGGCGGACGATCCCAGCGCTTTTCATTCCAGTCTGGGGGGGGGGGGGTTGGGTTTCTACATTAAGAAGTACTAGCCCCTGGCTGACTCCTCAAGGCCTTTGGCTGTGCTCAGGGTAGGTGGGGGCTGGAAACACTGTACAGTGGGGGGGGGGGCTGGGAGCCATTGAACCAAACTGTATCCCCTGGGTATGATGGGATCCCCTTCAAGCCAGGGGCTGCGGCAGCCCCCGGCACCCCTAGTTCCAGCGCCTGTGCACTCTGTGCCCCACTGGGCCTCAGCTGAGCCTTTGGCGTGGTGCGTTAGGAGCCTTGTTCTCCCAGAGCTGGAGACGCTTAGCGAGGGGGGCTTCCCTGCTCCGCCTTGGTCTCTGCTCACTTGGTCTGGGGTAGTGTATCAGTGAGAAGGCTGCTGGCTGGCTGCTATCTGTAACCCCCCCCGCGAGTGAAATCCGGGCCCCACGGAAGTCACTGGCCATCCCCAGTTGAGCTCTGCGGGGTCAGGATTCCACCTGGGGTTGGTTTGTTCCATCCCAGAATGAGCAGAATCCCAAGCAGCGGAGTGACTCCAGGAAGTCAACCCCCAATAAAAAACACCACCGGCAAGGCCTTAGTGTAGCGCGGGAGTGAAGCGGATTCTGCCTCCCCCCTCGCCAGCCTGTCAATACCTGGAGGTCCCTACAGCCCGGGGCGCGGCGGAAGGCAGGGCCCACGCAGGTAGCTGGCAGACCCTCCAGCTGTTCTCTCAGAGCTCAGCGGGGTCTTTTCCACCTGTAGGTTTGCCGGACATTGGGAACCCCTCCATTGTCAATGCAGCCGGTATGCTGGGCTCTTACACACACACACACCCCTCCTCTTTATTCAGATTTATGCCTCGACCCCCCCCCCTTTTCCTCCTCTCGTTGTTTTGCAAAAACACTGAAATATTCATAACTAGTTGCAATGGAGATGTCTTTTTAATGAATTTTTTATCAAAACATTTAACAGGGAGTCAAAATACACAAGCCATTTCCACCCGCCCCCGCCCCTCATCCTAGGAGGGAATTCAGTGGAAGAGGTGGGTTTTAAAGAGGTGGGGGGAGGACATTTGTCACCCCCCCATCCTCCTTAAGTAGAGGGAAAGGAGGGATTTCGTCCCAGTGAGACGCTTGCTGGTTTCCGTGGCTCTGAGACAGATGTCAGAACCCACTTTGCCTGTCTCCTGCCTATTTCATCAATATTTCAAACCCTTACTGGATCGAGGAGGAGGGCGCGGGGAGGAGAGCCCGTTGGTGGGTAGGAAGCAGAGCCGAAGCGGCGGGGAAGTGGCTTTTCTTTGGGAAGGGAGCACAGGCCAATGACTCACTCCAGTACCCACCTTCCCCTGGCCAGGCCTAGGTCGGAGGCAAGAAGCCAAAAAATAAGCTTTTCAAAAGGGGGGCGGGGGTTCTATCCTCCCTGGTCCCGAGCCCTGCACAGTCTGTGTTTACAGGAAGCCCAGACCTCACCCTCGAGCTTGTCCTTAGAAAGATCAGAAAGGTTTTGCTCGCCTGACGGATTCCACCTCCCTGCTACACTAGCCAGAGAGGCGGTGCTGTTTATCGGCGGCAGGTTGAGAGTCCCGGGTCCCAAATCTCCCCCAGTGCAGCTCCGCTGTGCAGTAAGTAGCTCCCGGGGCTAAATCTAGTTTGGCTGCAAAAAGGGATTTCACCCCCGGAGATCGCTCTACAGAAGAGTTAGATCAGGTTGGGGCGGGGTGGGGGGTCTTGTGTTTTTAGAAAGTGCCATGCACTCAACATAAACACTGCGAGGGACCGTTCGCTGCTCCTTCTCAGCTACTAACCCTGCCTTGCCATGCCTGGAAGTGGGTGCGCTCGGAGTTAATTTAAAATTACTTCTTTTACAAATGTCTATAATATTGCTCTGCCCCTCCGAGTGTAAACTCGGAAAATGCAATTTCGGAAGCCACGGCGAGAGGCTTTGAGCACGAAATCAAATGCTTCTCTTTGTAAAACACCTTCTCCTAAGCGGAGTGCAGAGTCCGGGCTGATTTCTAACACACTGAGCCGTGTGCGTGTGTGTGTGTGTGAGAGAGAGAGAGAGAGGTGGCTGCTCCGTGTATGAATATTAACTATGCATAATAATCTTAGAGCATCACATAACAGCCCCTATCTTTGCTTCAGCGAAAGATGTGAGCCTGCAGCCTCGGATAGAGAGATGAGGGGAGCCAGGCTAGCAGATTCGCCTGAAGAATGATGCACAGACAAGGGGGAGTTTACCCCTGGGGGTGGGGAACGATTTTACTCCTTTGCCTTTCAACATATCATCCGAGCGTTCTGCTAAACGTGGGTCAGGGGAGCATGTTTTAACTACAGCACCCACGGAGCGGGGGGATTCTACCTCTGCCCAGTCCCCCAAGCCCAAACCTCAGGGGCTGTAGAAATCAGTCTTTGAGGGTTGCTTCGCTTTTCACAGCTATGGTATTGCCCTTACTATCTCTCCCGCCTGCCGGTGTGGCTGTTTTCGACAGCGCTTTAGAACAGACCCGGGTTACTTTGGGGTGCAGCGGCTGAAAAGGTGGGGGCCGAAGGTTCTGATGGAAGTGACACCACTGAGAAAGGGCTGCGAACCCGTTCCCGACCGAATCCGGGGGGGGCGCTTTTCCTTTCTTGTCTGTTATATTAATTCCCCCTTGTTCATACTGGGGGTCGGGGAGCGGGTGGCCTCGCGGGGCCTGTTTCAAGGACAAACCCTTCTGCCCAAGCCTGTTGTTGAAGCTGCACTGAGGCTGTGGGTCCTGAATAGCCTCGAGCGTCCACTTCGCTCACACCCGGGGCCAATATTCGTTAGCCAACACCCGCAAAAGCAGAACTCAGCAGGGAAGCAAAAAGTTCAGCCTGCACGGGTGGGACCAGAGGAGTCTTTTGGGGAACGACCTACTGGGGCAGCTGTCGGTTAAACTTGGCCTGGGGGGGGGGGGATTTTCACTCTGGGAACTCCGCGCTGCATTCCCCAAGGGGCTTTCTCCGCGGAACCCGGCTCCTGGTCACCCTCTCCCGGCGTCACAGGGCAGGTCCTCGCCGGAAAGCTGCACACTCCGAATCAAAACTTAGCCTCCGGGCAGGGAGTCTGTGCCCCACAGAAATTGGACCAGCCCTCCCCCCGCCAGGAGTTAGAAGTTCGGCTGCCTTGGGCAGGATCCAAACGTGATTTGTTGAGACGCGCGCTCCGAACTTTCCGAAACTATAGAGCCAGCGGGTGTCGGGTGTGTTACAATGCCTGGATTGTGTGTGGTGCACACTTACCGATAGACCTGCCACCACAAACATACGTGTGTACATGTACTGGATCGCGTGTGTATCTTTGTATGTGTGTGTACCCATAGGTACAAGCCACTAAATAGATACACGCGTGTGTCTGTAAAATCCATATCACGGGTGTATTCTAACGCGAGGGGATGTAGGTGCCACCCAATGCAGTACAACGTGTGGAGAACATAAACCAGAGTGAATTCAAACAGAGACCAGGCCATTTCCTTTCCAAAAGAAAAATCTCTCCTTCATTCAAATACGTTGTGCGTGCGCCTGTACCCGAAAGATCGGCCTGAATTGTATGTGTCTGGTCGACGGGAGGGCGGTTGAAGTGTAACATTTTAAGGCAGCTGAATTCCGAGTCTATGTATCTTTCTTTTGCAAACGTTACAAACCTCTGGGAAACACCCCCCTACCTGCGCCAGGCACCCCCACCCCAGGTAAATGTATTGTAAATGCCTCCAACCCCTGCAAGAATTCGCCGTGGATTTCCCAGCTTGGGCTGGGTTTTATTTTGTCCCTAAAGCCTGATGCTTTTCTCTTCGGACTGTGAGGTAAATTCAGTGGATTTTTAACTACGCTAATTAATCCTTAAGAATCTCTCCCGCGTGAACGGCGAGGGTAGAAGGACCGGGTGAAGGGCTCCGTTCGCATTTCGTATTGGGGGAAAGACAAGCCAGGCAGGGAACCTTCAGCTCATCTGCTCTTTCTCTAGGCTAGTCAAACATCCGAGGGGCAGAGCGAGCAACCTCCTTGGATTTTGTGGGACAGCCCCCCCCACAAATAAATCCTAAACGCGATTTTGGTCCTAAACAGCGAAAAGGCACCGGGACCCAAATTACGTTGTGCTGATTTCTGACACTAGGAATTACTGTTAGCAGCTACTAATCTATGGGCCGTGTAGAGCCAAACTGGCCTGGCCAATTTTTAACCCAGGATAGGTGGTTGGGGGCGGGGTGGGGGAGGGGTTCGCTGACAGCTGCACAGTTAATGGTTAGCGGTATCTGCAGGAGAGGGCGGGCAGGTTAGCTCCGAGCTCCAAGGGAGGGGGGCTGGGTTTGGAGCTGCACCTACTGTTTACTTATGAGAAATATCGTTTTTCTTAACATGTTCTCGCTGGTGTTTAAGGAGCAGGGCCGTGTCCTGGCGCTTATCTGTTACTGTATGTGGCGGGATGCTGGGAACCTCTGGGCGTGTGATCTGTATGTGCAGCGCCTGGAGCCGGCATCCCTCGCGTAGCCACAAAGACCAAAACATGCAAAACCGACTCGGGCTCCCTCCGAAATCTCTCCAAGTTCACATCTGAACCGGCTTCCTCGAGGCGTTTCATGGCCAGCTGCCTTCCCGGGACGGGAAAGTTGGATCCAGCAAAGAGGAAGGTCTGTGTAAGATCGACATTTCTCCTGTCTCGATTTACACTCGGATTTGCCTCTCCTATCTCCGCTCTCTTACAGGCTCCACTACTGGCCCTGCAAATCTCCTGGGGGCGGGGTGGGGGAATCAGAGCGGGTTTAACAAATGCGGGATGAGCAGGAGTGTTGCATCTATTTGGCTATTTTCCTTCCCTTCATCTCTAAAACTGCCCTTTATTGTCTCCGCTAATTGCCTAGCATCGTGCTGAGCTAAATTCAAAATCACACAGGAACACCTCAGATCGCCGAATGAAACCCGCCCGCCAGGTCTTGAGCACCCAATTGTCTGCCCCAGCGATGAGTATGACACAAATTCCCGTGACCCCCCCTCCTCAGTGTGCTCTGCATTTCTGGCTCGCACTGTAACCCCGCACCCTAGCTAGCGGGCTATTCACACCAGCTGTGCTTTGGCCTCTCTCCCTGCGCAAGGCTCTTCTCCTTACAGCGGCTTCTGGAGCCAGTTCGGGCACTGCTGGGTGTGTGGAAAACAGCCCCAGGTCCCCTTGCACCGTTACAAACCAACCTTTCAATAATACAGCGACGTGAAAGCCGGGGAGCCTCCCTCCCCCCGCGAACACGCGCGTGTCCCAACATTGTAACTGATTTAGAGCAAAGAAAATCTCCCTCGCGTGATGGAGCCTGCCCCAGTAAACACTGCAGTGGGGTCTGGTGTTTCTGCAGAAGAGAAGCGATTTCTTTTCTTCTAGTTCAGGAAGCCCCGAGTTTCCGTGCCCTGAACTCCAGTGCGCAAATCAAGCCCCTCTCCCTGCCCAGGACAAGCCCCGTGGTTTTTAACGTTGTCTCACTGGGCTGCCCCAGTTTCTAACTCAGCCCTTTGCAAACCAGCCCCACATTCTCCTGCTCTGCTGGTGAGGACTTCCTCAGCCAGGCAGAACCAGGCACAAGCGACGTCAAGCTGGCCAGAAGTCTGTGCATGTCGACAGATGCCTTAACAACCGCTCACCAGCCAGGCACCGTGTGCAGTGCACCCGCCTCTACTTCCGGCGGGCACCTTACCCCAGCCTGGGGCCAGCAGCCTGCAGCCAGTCGGCACAAGGCAAACGTGGCGTATCCACTTTTCAACCTGACACTCTCTCTGCCTTTGACATGACACCCCCGCCCCCCCAGTATGAAGGCTAGAGGATGTGGGGATCTCTCCGTGGGAGTAGCTGCTCTGAAATCTCGTCCCTGGCGTGTTTACAGACATTAACGTTTGCAAAGAGGTTTCTATTTTCACGCCGCTTTCAATCTGTTTTGCTTTGTTAACGCTGGCCGGAGAGCTGCCCCCGCTGCCGGGGCTTTGGGGAAGAACCAGCTATTTTTCACTATGGATTTACAATCCCTGAGCACACTTGTGTAGGTGCCAGAGAGATGCCTTGGATGGAAAGTGCTTAAAACCTGGTAGGACCGATGTTGATGCACAGATTAAAACAAACAAACGAAGCGTGCTTTTAAAGCGTCGTTTAATTTTGGTCGCCCTAGAGTTCAGCTGAGTTGCAAAGAGAGACAATGCTTCGTTATGGGGGGGGGCGTGTTAGTTTCACTCTTTGGCTCGCCAGGTTCACGGGTTCTGGCACGGCGAGATTTGCAGGCACAATCCGCCTCTAGCAAACTGTTGCGAGTGGTCTCGGGCTCCAGCTGTGATTTTTACACCCCGAAGTCAGGTTCTAAACTTCAATCCGGCAACAAAAAATCGTCACCAGTTCAAAAATTGCTGTTTTTTTTGGAGGGGGGGCTGCTAAAAGAAAAGAGTAAATGTGTGTAACAGCGGGAGAGGACATGGAGATTGTTTCGCAAATCTTATCTTCCTATAAAACCCAGGCTGTAGGTAGATGAATTCACACCCTACAAAAACACACGGAAATGAGCAGTGGGCGTACTCCCTTCTCCACGTGATTGATTTTCTGTCTCACTGGAGTTCAGAAATATGAACCAGCAACCGTCAAAGGAAAACATCCCCCAGCTTAATTTCCAGGGGACAAGGTGACTGTTCCCCACAGGCTCCGAAGTCGACACACCAGTAACCCTTGCACCGCAACAGCCACGTCCCTCTAAAAAGCGCCTGCACCTGATTTCCCGATATACCTGGTACCATAACCAGGGACTTCTTAGCATGGCACGAAGCCACTGAAATGCCGGTGGTAGCCCAGCCCAGCACTACGCCGCACCTGAGCTCAGAACAGCTCCGGCCCCCCGGCGGGCTGAAAGACAGCCCCCTCAGTTCTAGCTGTTTTGATTTCTGAACCTGATCAGCCGCTATCGATCAGGAGCTGCGACTAACCAAGGCTGAGCCATTCTTAGGAGACAGCCGGTCTTAGACCCCGTTTGGGGGGGTGTATTTATTTATTGGTTGGTTGGTTGCTTTTACATTGACCGTCGGGGGTTACTGATTTTCCACGCACTAGTATCTGAAGTCTCCACTCTTTTGAATTTTTCCTCTAGAAGATCAGACACGCAGCCTCTTCTTGGCTTGATCCACCCCCCCCCCCGCAAAAAAATTTATTAAAATATGGATGCAGCTAACCTATCCTGCTCCGCTACGTCACGACGTCAGGCTTTACGTAGTAAAATATGGAGAAGAAGTGGGGGCATTTTCTCTCCTGCCTTTGCCTCCCAGCTCCATTTCCAAAATGGACAAAATGGATGTTGGTAACATTCCTGTAACGGTGCCTGTGCGCGGAGCTGTCCTTTGCCTCCCCCAGGTCAATCTAGGCCGCTGCGAGACTCACCCCAAGGTCCCCATTTCCCTGCCAGAGGTATTGGGGCGGGGGGGGGCAAGCAGACGTCTCTATTTAACCCCACGTAACGACAACGTGACCAGCAAGACTAGCTTCCAATGCCTCTTGGCAGCCCACTCCCGAGGCGAGAGCTGCGGCTGGATCTGTGCTTCCCCGGGTGGATTGATTTGCTTTTTCTTCCTTCTAAGGCATCGGTCTGAGCTTCCTTTTTCTAACGTAGATCCTGGGAGGCTGGTTTTTCCCCTGATCTCGGCTGACAAGGGGGTAAATTACCCCCCTCCCACCCCCTTTCAGCTTGTCCTTCTGGGTCGCTTTTTTCTCTCTCCTCGTCTCCTGCTCATCAATCCACTCGCTGGCTGATGCACCGTGAGAACTGCTGGACCGTCTGCCTTTGCGGGCAGCCTGAAAGTTACAGACACTCCTGGAGGGGGAGGCGGGGGAACCGAGCACTGCTCCCAGGGACCCCTTCCTCATTTAGCGGCACAGCCCAAAGTTTTGAACTTGGAATAAACGGGGGAGCGAGCCGGAAGAGCCACCCGAGCCCAGGCAGCTTTCAGAGCTGCTCATCTCCGCTTAGCAAGTTGTCTCCTAAATTAAAGGGACCCCGCAGATTCTCTGCCTGCGCGGGTGGGGGATTTTTTTCGGATTAAACTGGGGCTTCCTATGTGATTTTCCCCACCCACCCCCCATGGAACTCAGTGTTAGGGGCGGGGGCGGACACCAAAGGCGTGAAAACAAATCCTCCCTGCAGCTCAGGCCGAGCTCGGAACAATGGACCCCAACTCACGGTGGACAATGAGCGCGGGGTCTGCTGATTGGAGTGCTGGACACGTTCACCGCAGCTCGGGCTGCTTGGGGGGACGGACCGCGGAGGAGTCCCGGCAGAGACGCTCCCTCCTCGCCTGGCGCTGAAGCTGTGAGAAAAAGTGTCTGTGGGGGAGGGGCGTGGGGACATGGCCGCAAAGTTTAGAAAAGTGTCTCCCCCCCCCCCCCCGATCGCTTCCCTCTTCCCCACTCCCCATGGCTCCTCATCCAAGAAAAAGCGACAAGCAGCCCTGGGAGCTGAATGACTGGCCGGGTCCGGACCTTAGAACCCGCCGCGTGTTCTCCTGCCCGACCCGCCGGAGCATTTTGCCAGGAGCTTCGGGCTGCGAGATGCTTTTCCCCAAGATTTTTCCTTTGGAAACCTTGTCCGAGCAATTGCAATTTGGGGGAGGAGGAGGATCCCTCCCCTCCCCCTCTCTGGCTTGTATTAGTATTTTGAATCAACAAGTAAGTAACAATGTTTCACCTTTTGCATTTTCGGGATACTGGCCAACTCCCCTCGTCTCTGGAGGCTTCTACACGGGGTGCAGGGGGTGGGGGCAGGAGCTGACGGCTGGGGGGTTATTTGTATTTTTCTTAAAAAGCTCTGTCCTCCTCTGCTGCTTCTTTCAAGGGCTGGTACTTTTCTCTCTCCTCCCCCCTCCTTCGCTTTTTTGTTTTTGAACGACCCGCCCTTCTCCAAAGCCTTCATTATTCCTTGCTATCAGAAGGCAAACTCCGTGCCCAAACGTTGGCGTGTGCAAGACAAACAGTTGTGTGATTGTTAAGGAGCCTGGGAAAATGTGCCTGGCGGTGTGAATAGGGGACTGCCATGACGCCAGTCGCTCTTGTTGAGAAGACTTCTGTTCGCTCAGACTTGATTGTTATGCTAATAACCTTCCCGCATGCTGTTGAACTTGATGTTGACTTCTTTTCTTTGGGGCTCCACGTCTTCCCGGCCACTTGTTTGTGGGAAAATTTTCTCTGGGGCTACAGTGTGAAATTAATTAATCGAGGCCTTTCTCTGCGAAGGAGACACAGAGGGGGAGAGAGGGGCACTCTGGCAAACTTACAAAAGCGACCCAGTTTTTATAACCTTGATGAGTTCCCAGGGAAGGAGCCCCCATCTCAGCGTGGTTACAGTAGGGAAGGTGGGGAGAGAGAGAGTGAATTCTACTTGCTGCGGGGTGGGGGCAGCGGAATGTAAGTTGTGCGGACAGAGGGGCTTTGGAGGTCGGATTTCGGAATTCAGAGGCTGATGGGGATGAGGTTAGTAAACTGGATTTGGGATGGGCTGGATTTGGCTGCGGGTGTATTTTGTGTGTGTGGTGTTTGCGCGCATCCTTCAGTCAGTTCTAATTCTCACTGAAAAGCCTCCTGTCCTCCGCGCCAGTATTGTTAACACTCCTAGCCCAAGAAACTTGGTTTTTAATACGGAGAGGGAGAAGCTTTGGGTTGGTTTAGACACCCCAGGGGACCAGGTTGGAGTATCCCGGGTCATCTTCGCGCGGAAACACTCTGCTGCTGCACATCTTCTAGGTGTCTAAGGCTTTGATTTTCTCAGCAGTATTTACTGATCAGAAAAATAGCTGTCCTGCAGCAGAGGGAAATATCCTGCCACAAGTTTGATTTGGTTGTTTGGGTTTCTAATTTGATGATTAATAGGTGCACTGAATCTTTTAGGACCAGTTTGACTGTGTGCCCCGCGTGTGAGATACCGCTATTTGAATGCACTTGCTGGAGCAGGAGCCTATTGCTTTTTGGGGAAGTCAATCTTTTGCAAAGCATGCAGGCACCGGGAGATTATTCTGCGCAGAAGAGGCCAAAATACCCTCCTAGTCTTTGTTGCTAAACAACCTTTTGGCTGATCAGCTGGCGGGTGGAGGGGAACCAACCCACCCCTCCTGCTAGATATATAGTTTATGGCGAGATCTATATTTCCAGTCTGACTTTGCATTTTGGGGACATATTGGCTTAGGCTCTGATTGAAAACCTTTGAAACCTTTTTTTTTATATGCTGTTTCTGAATAAGTTGATCTGCACAGAGCCATTGGCGGTGAGTGATATTTAAAAAAATGCAAATGCTAATCAGCAATAATGATAATGAATAATATACCAAGAGAAACGTGCTAAAATCTCTCTGGAGAGGTACCACATTTAGCTTCAAATGAGCTGATAGGACGTGTTATGTAAACCTGCCTGCAGCTTAGCAGAAGTATTAGCTGCCTCTGAGGAGAGAGATGCTGTGAGATCTGCTAGGTTTTTGGGAGCCTGACAAGGAAAGCGATGTTCATCCTGAGTGTCTGGGTTATCTGTGTTATGTACAGTGGATCCTGTATGCCGCCCCGAATCCATTCGCTCACTACTGACCCTGGAATTCTGCAGGGAGACGGAGGAGAAAATTACACCTCGGTGGTTTTCAGTCTGTATTTCTGTCTAGGAAAGTTATATAGAGACGTGTCGTGTAACAGGGAAAGGAAATACCGCGACACATGGCTCTGTCCCCCACCTGCCTCCTCACCGGCTCGCAGGCCCGAGCATATTCCTGGTTTATTTAGTTATTTTCCCACGAGTGTCATTTCACCTGGCGGTGATGCTGGGGCAAGTTCTATACATGGAATCTCAGGGCTGGTTTTATTTCTGCTTTTTAAATATCATTTCCCCGGCTTTAACCCCCGGAAAGGGGCGAGATTTCGGATCAGGAAACTCCTTGGCGGCACTGAATGAGATTCTAGCCGGCCCGGTGAAACTGACCTGTTCTGGTGAGTGACTATTCTGCAGCTGTGCTGGTTCTGAACCAAGTTCTTTGGCTTTCCTGGTGCAATTACGAAATAATCTTTCATCCGGGCAAAGGGGGCTCTTGCATGTTTTACAGCTAGTGGTATTTTGATACGTTTGGTAAATGGCACATTTTCTTCTGTTGACAGTAGCTGTTCTGCTGCTATAACCACCGTGACTTACCCCAGAGCTAATGGTTGGATTTTTGGTTGGTTTTTGGTTTTCTTTTTGTTAAAAAAAATACCCCAGTATTTAAACAAATGCTTTTAGTTCACATCTTTCTGTGACGCTGAGTCCAAGTTGGAGGATTTGCTTCTCTGGTGTTATAGCAGCTCCCTCCCCCCGCCCCCCATCTCTCTCGCTCCTTTTAGGTCAGCTCAGAAAGAGACACCTCGCCGTTACATTTGCAGATCTGATCCAAAGGTAATTTGGGAATGGCAGGTCTCCTCCCAGGTGCATTCAGACTGGGTGACTGGGTGTCTGATATGCATCAGTAATACACGTGCACAGCTGCCCACTGTACAACTCGCTGTGTGGGAGGGGTGAGACCCCTGCCCAAAGTGATATCATTATTGAAGCCATTGAAAGTGATTTAAAGGTTTCGAGGATTCTAAAACTACAGCAGTTCACGGATTCAAATTACCCGTAGGCAGCCCTAGTATTTGGTTACAGAAATGCCTTTTTTTTTGCTCTTTGATTCAAACACACCAGGCTATTGCATTTTTCTAAATATCTGTTAGACTAAACTGCAGTCCCAGTTTTTATAAAAAAGTCTTGTCTCCCCCTTTTATTCAGTTGATGTTGGCTCTAATTTATTAGCTGATTGGATACGTTACTTTTTGTGTGTGTGCTGTGTTTACACCACAGTCCAATATGGCTGCTGGAGTGAAGGTATCTTCAGAGAGGGTGCATTCTATCTTCTATCTATCTGTCTATCTATCTCTCTATCTATTCCCATATACCATCCCATTATCTATCTATCTATCTGTCTGTCATCTATCTCTCTATCTATCTATCTATTCCCATATACCATCCCATCTATCTATCGTATCTATCTATCTATCTGTCTGTCTATCTATCTATCTATTCCCACTATATCTATCTATCAGCTATCTATCTATCTATCTATCTATCTATCATCATCTATCTATCTTCTATTCCCATATACCATCCCTATCCTATATCTATGCTATCATCCTATCTATCTATCTATCTATCTATCTATCCATCACCTAATCAATTATCTATTCTTTCCCTACAGCTATCTATCCACACATCTATCTATCTATCTATCTATCTATCTATCTATCTATCTATCTATCTATCTATTCTATTACTAAATGCTATTCCCAAATATTACCATCCCCTTCTATCTATCTATCTATCTATCCCCATATACCACCCTATCTATCTATCTATCTATCTATCTATCTATCTATCTTATGAAGTATATAGACACACACACACCAACCTGCCCATTTCAATGAAATAGATATGGATGCAGGAGAAATTATGCAGGTAAGTGTCAAAGAGGAAAGGTCACCTCTTGGCCCGAAGCTTGTACTTGTCTGGATAAACATTTGCTTCATTGTTAATCATTTTTACAACTGCCTAAAAGCTGACTTAAAACTCAAACGAGTGAACCAAGGAGTAGAGAGGACACGACTGGCTGTCAGGCAGCTCCATCGGGGAGAGAAGGAAAAGAACCTGACGCGAACAGATTTGGGTTTGGGGGTTTTCAATCTTTCCGTGCTCCTCCCCATCCTGGCCCTTCCCGGTGGTTCAGAGCAAAGATTGCAATCCAGGCGGGGTTGTTTCTGCAGGTCCGTGTGAAGACAGAGCTGAGGACAGGCTGGGACTCTGAGTGGGATGCCGGGACAAGCCGTGGGGAGCTCGGCTGCAGAGCTCGCCCCGCGTTCAGGGTGTTTAAAGTCCTGGCGAAAGGATTTGAGGGGGAACAATTGAGGGTCCCCCCAAGGGTTCCCTAGAGACTGTTGTCGGGCTCCAGTCACGTGTGGCAGCTCCTACATGCTGTGCAGACGGGAAAATCTGATCGGGGCAGTACAATGGGGACTTCCTGCCGCAGCCCACGGGTAATACATGGGCAGAGCAGCCCATCAAGCGGTTCCATCAGTGCAAAACAAAGGGCTGGGATTTGTTTTGAATGTAGTCCCCCCCACCCCCACACACTTCCTCATTGTTGAGAAGTTTTCGGCGCTCCCCGCACGTGGCTCTTTGCCGGGCCGGGCCTCGTTTAAGCTGGGATCGGGTCTCTCAAGGAATCCCCAAGCTGTCCCCAGTCCCTTAAGCTTTTCGGGGGGGGGGGTGTTTTGGGGCCGTGTCCGAGACAGACCTGGAAGGAAACTGGCTGGAGAGGAGCAGGATGCCACGTGTGTGCGGTGGGTGTCTCTTTGTGAGACAAAGATCTTTAAAAATAATCACTCTGGGTTTTTTTTCCTGGAGGTCCCCTGTTTTTCTCTCTCCCTATCAAATAAATTCAGATCTAGGCAAGACGGGCGTGTATCAAGTGTGTGTGTGGGGGGAGATACAGGGAGCGAGATGCCTATTTTATCTTATCCTGTGAAACTGTGGCACGCCGGGTTCAGGCTGTAAAGGCAGCTTTGGCGCGGGTTTGTGTGTATCTAGGAGGCTAAGCGTGAGCCCTTCGCTTTGCAGGTAGGCTGCGAAAATCGGTGCGTTGCGATTTAAAACGGGGGCAGGGGAGGGTAAAAGGAGAAAAAATACCATTATGAATGTGGCCTGTTTCCATCTGGAATTGGACGGTAAATGCCAAATAGATCTTAGCTGCTTTAAGGACCGTCCAGCCCGTGTGTGTGTGTGTGTGTGTAGATATAGACAGAGAGATGGGAATGAGAAGAACCGTTCGTTATATATTTTTTCTTTCTCAAAAAAAGGCCCGACAATATAGAAAGAGGCATTTTAAGCCTGTGCTTTACAGTGCGGATTGACAAGAAAGCAGGTTGCCTGGCGGAAGCAGTTGTACTGATTTGGAAACAAATATATTAAAACTCCCTGTGCTCATTAAGATTTCCCCGTAATGGTTTATGTATTTGTGGGCTTAAGCCGAGTCTCAGAAAAGATACCTAGCAAGGTGTTCGCAACAAATCACACACGAAACACTTTACTCTGCAGATCTGACACACGTTTTTATTCACGTGTGTATGTCGTTTTGTACATGTATCCACTTTTATCACAATATTTGTGTTATACGTGTATCTGTAAGACTAGATACTAGATGTGTATCTTATCCATAGTGCGTCGTTAATGTGATAGACACACATAACACACACAGGAAATATTGGTATAAAAGCGCTTGTACATATTTGATAACAATATTGTTGGTGTACTAATTAGGCACTCCCATAACAAACCCCTCAGCAATGGTGTTATAAAGGACGTGTACGCTTTTATAACATTTTGTGTGTTTAATGAGCACACCGAAAAATTGTGATAAAAATACCTACGCGCACATGCACCCAGAAGCGTGTGTACAGATTAGCGTGTACACGTACTTCAGTATCAGTGTTAGCGTGCGTGTAACACACATCCGGATTATAGCGGGCACGGCCATAGCGCGGCTGTAGGGTTTCAGTCACTGGAATGGGTATATTTAAGACGTACATTATGAAAGAGATTTTTCTGACGTTATTCTATGTGTGGACGTCTCGATTGGGAGCTTCTTGGGGGCCTGTGCGAAGAAGATTGAGCTCATTTCTTTTCCACAATCGATTCAAACACATTTGATGGGATTGTTTTACGTTTAGACTCGCACAATCTGGTGCATGGGCTAAAAACTCCACCCCCGCCCCACATTCTAACCCGCGCCAGCACGGTTCTCAGATCAGGCTGAAGACGCTTTTATCAAACAAAATATAATGTAAAATGGGCCTTGGCGGAGGCAAAGCTGCAAGTGAAGTTAATGGGAGTTTTGTCTGAGCGAGGACAACAGGCTCAGGTCCAAGCGTGGTAATGCCGTTTCTAGGGAAATCGTTTGAAATCTTTGAAAAGGGGAAATGATAGAAATGTGTGGCGATTTACACTATTTCTGTGGGCTGTTTAAATACTCGTGCATGTGTGTAATGTCACACACACATGTATAAACATGCGCTATGTATAATGTTCTATACTCTGTTTGCAAATTATATATAGTCACACCGGACACGGAGTCAAAGTATGGCACATCGTGGGAACTATTCTAAATAATCCACATTATATACAAATTGTATAATATGTGCGTAACATGTAGCCTTGTGGAGGATAGCTGGCATATACATTTAAAAATATAACACCCAACAAAAGAAATGACTGAGACGATGAAAGATGATGCATATCACACACACTCAGATAATATTTCACATTTTCAAAAATTGTCATTTCGAAGCATTTTGTTTAATGTCAGTGTAATGGAACACGCCTAATATGTGCGTATACACAAGACACCCACGTGTCTCTGAGACATATAATGATCTACTCAGAAATATTTAAATTCTACAAATGCATGGGGAGGGGAGGGAAAAATAATGAGCTAACTAAACAAACAGTTACCTGGGCAACAACAATCTCTCCATTCAGTTAAGTTTGTCTTTTAAAAATAAATCTGACAGTAATAATTAATTAATTAATAAGCAAGAAAAAAGAAATATCCTCTTACTTAAAAAAAAAAAGCAGAAACTTCTGCTTGCCACTTCAAGCCTTTGAAAATAGGAAGGTATCAACTAAAAACGAACATGCCGCGCTCACTTTCTTATATTGCAGTCTCAGGAGCTTTAGAACTGCAGTATGTACCTCCATGGAGTGTGGGATTTTGGGGGGGAATAGTTTGCAAGAAAGGTCTGTGTAAGTGCCAACCGACGTTTGAGGTGCAGTCTTCATTGTCCGTGCAAAATTCAGACCAGCCTTGCTGTATCTGTCAGGCACTAAGGAAAAATGTGCAGGCAGGGGCTTGCATTTCAGCACCATAGACAGCTCTCTCCCGGTTCCCATTCCCCAGGCGTGTGTGATGGGCGCAGAGAGGATGGGACACCCAATTCTAACATTCTGCAGCCAGACGAGGTGGCCAGGAATCTCTCAGGTCTTCAGTTTATTGTTTGTGCCTCGTTCTGTGTTTTTTAAAATGAATAAATAAGTCTGGGGGTTGATTTAACTTCGGGGGATTTAATGACGTTGCTTATTAGGATTTATTTTTAAAATGTGATTTCCACGGGGGAAAGAACTCCGCCGATTGTCTGCAACGGTAAAAGGGGGCACACTACGAACCCCAGATTTTCTTATGTACCCACAAAGTCTTGGTTCTAAGAAATCCGCCAGGGTCTCCTACTCGGGGAGAGTTGCTTATCCCCCTACAATTTGCCGCTGTCCCGTCCTTGGAACGCGACAGAGCCAACAGTGTAGGAGAGGCCTCGGTACCGAAAGATTATACAGGCCATTGAGGTCCCCGAGAAGAGGATCGGGGCCATCGTAGGTGGGATGCACTTTGGAGAGAAGTCGAGTGGACCCCTCTAACCTGGTCCGAATTATGAAACGCAGAATGAAGCCGCCCTGTAACTCTAAGGCATCAGTCGCCCCCGGGTGCCAGGATGAATGTCCTCCCCAGTCACTCACAGACCTGGGTTCATCATCTCGGCTACAGTTGTGCTGTTGGCTAAAGCTGGACCCGGGAAGGGCCGCAGCCCTGTTTGAACAACCCTCTTCAATCTTCGGAAAACGCAGGGGAAGCCAAGAGGCTTCCGGTGCTTTGGCTGGGTTGGGGCTGCGCTGGCCCCACGGAAAAGCCGCTTTAATTCTGGACTCCGAGGAAAGGCCTGAAACGAACGGGCCCTGAAAACATCTCTCTGAAAAGAGCCGTAAGATCTGACTAAATAACCCCCCCTCCCACTCGCAAACCTGCGGAATCCCGGCCTGTTAAGCCCCTCTAGCCGCTGGAGTCGTTACAGGCAGAAATAAAACCCGCGGACACGGCAGGGAGCAGGTCTCTGGAATGGCTTTTGGCGCATTAGGTGTCAGTCTAGAGGAGCCCTTAGAAATGGCGTGTTCCGCCACCTCCCCCCGCAGTGACTCATCTGCATGGGAATGGGGGGGGGGGCCGCTTCCCACTGCTCGGCTCCTTAGGGGCGGCCCACCTCGGGAAAGTAGCGCTGGGGCGGCTGGTGGATGTCGCCAGGCCTTTATCACTGTCGGTCGGAGTGAGGAAGTTGTGTGTGTGGGGGGGTAATTGATGGACTCCGTGTCGGGTTTATTTCAATCGGATACAAATAACGCGTCCGGGGTTTCTCTAGAAATAGGTGGAAAGATCAGGCGTTTCCACCGGGAAAGGGTTGGAGCCGCCTGTGTCAGCTGACGCCGGCAGCCCAATGGCAGATGGAGGGGGTGGCAAAAATAGCAGTACAGTCAGGCCAGAGGAAAATTTAGGAGGCTGGGAGATGGAGAAGTGATCACAGCAGTCAGTGTGCTCGCACGGGTGTGTGCACGGGTGTGCGCACATGGGTGTGTGCATGGGTGTGTGCATGGGTATGCTGGTATGGGTGTGCGCACATGGCTGTTTGCATGGGTGTGCGCACATGGGCGTGTGCATGGGTGTGTGCATGGGTGTGCTGGTATGGGTGTGTGCGCATGGGTGTGTGCATGGGTGTGTGCACATGGGTGTGTGCATGGTGTGCTGGTATGGGTGTGTGCACATGGGTGTGTGCATGGTGTGCTGGTATGGGTTATTGCATGGTGTGCTGGTATGGGTGTGTGCACATGGGTGTGTGCATGGTGTGCACATATTGGTTATTGCATGGTGTGCTGGTATGGGTGTGTGCATGGTGTGCTCGCATGGGTGTGTGCACATGGGTGTGTGCATGGATGTGCACACATTGGTTATTGCATGGTGTGCTCGCACAGGTGTGTGCACATGGGTGTGTGCATGGGTGTGCGCACATGGGTGTGCTGGTATGGGTGTGTGCACATGGGTGCTTGCATGGGTGTGTGCACATGGGCGTTTGCATGGGTGTGCACATATTGGTTATTGCATGGTGTGCTGGTATGGGTGTGTGCACATGGGTGATTGCATGGTGTGCTTGCATGGGTGTGTGCACATGGGTGTGTGCATGGGTGTGCACATATCGGTTATTGTATGGTGTGCTGGTATGGGTGTGTGCACATGGGTGTTTGCATGGTGTGCTCACATGGGTGTATGCACATGCGTTATTGCATGGTGTGCTGGTATGGGTGTGCGCACATGGGTTATTGCATGGTGTGCTGGTATGGGTGTGCGCACATGGGTGTTTGCATGGTGTGCTCACGTGGTGTGTGCACATGGGTGATTGCATGGTGTGCTTGCATGGGTGTGTGCACATGGGTGTGTGCATGGGTGTGCACATATCGGTTATTGTATGGTGTGCTGGTATGGGTGTTTGCATGGGTTATTGCATGGGTGTGTGCATGGGTGCATACATTGGTTATTGCATGGTGTGCACATGGGTGTTTGCATGGTGTGCTCACACGGATGTGCGCACATGGGTGATTGCATGGGTGTGCGCACATGGGTGTTTGCATGGTGTGCTCACGTGGTGTGTGCACATGGGTGATTGCATGGTGTGCTTGCATGGGTGTGTGCACATGGGTGTGTGCATGGGTGTGCACATATTGGTTATTGCATGGTGTGCTGGTATGGGTGTTTGCATGGGTTATTGCATGGGTGTGTGCATGGGTGCATACATTGGTTATTGCATGGTGTGCACATGGGTGTTTGCATGGTGTGCTCACACGGATGTGCGCACATGGGTGATTGCATGGGTGTGCGCACATGGGTGTTTGCATGGTGTGCTCACGTGGTGTGTGCACATGGGTGATTGCATGGTGTGCTCGCATGCGTGTGCTCACATGGGTGTGCGCACATGGGTTTGTTCACATGGGTGTGCACACATGGGTGTGCGCACATGGGTGATTGCATGGGTATGCACACAAGCCTTTGCCTGTGGATGTCTGCACGAGAGGGATTCTTTTCTTGCTTTAGTATCATTTTATGATTGTTTCATTTTGGTTTTTTGAAATGTCTTTTTCTCCCTTAATGTAGTGCAGGCGAAAGGAGCTGGGTCCCCAGCTTTGGAATCCAGGCTCTTTATGTCTAGGCTAGACATGTCATGGACAGTGACAGAACAGGCTTCCCCCAATACAGCCCCCTCCTTGTGTGGCCCGGTTCTGACACCCTCTAGGAGACAGAGGGCAGCTCAGGTCTCAGGGCTCATTCAGCCCTGGGCTTGCCTGGAGAGCCTGCTGGCAAGGGGGCAGCTACCTATTGTACTGGGGACACTTGCCTCCTAGGGAATGGCCTGGAACCCACTCACTGATTGCACACACAGGCCACCAAGGATGGATAAGCCAAGGGGATATTTAAATCCTAGCAAAGGCCTGGGGATTCAAAGCTGCAGTGTGATCTCCTCCTGTTGGGCCTAAAGGCTGCAGCCGGCTCCGCACCCTTTCTGCAGCAGGAGGAGGAAGTGCTGCCTCTGAATCTGGCTGGTCCTCCGGGCTGTGTGTCCAGAAGACGTTTCTATTATTTCCCTCCCTCCACCCCAAAGGAGACAGACACCCCCCTGCAAAATGTGCTTCCTGGGCCTAGGCCTGCAGCACTTCTCCAGCCAGCAGGATGTGTCCATTCAGGGCTGGAATAGGCTCGGAATCACTTTCCCTGGCAGAGCCATTAAGCTCATTGTTGAGAGCCTGCCTGTGGCAGAACGGTGCAGCTCCATGGCTGGGGCACCTGCCTGGGTTCTATTCCTACCTCTGCTTTGTGACTTGGGCAACTCACTTCCCCTCTCTAGGCCTTTGCCTCCCTGCCCTCGACTTGTCTCTCTGTATTGCAGCCCTTTGGGGCAGTGCCTGGGTTTTGTGTCTCACCTGGCACCAGGAGTCTCCAAGTCCAAATTCTCTGTGTGCTACTATGTATAATATGGAATACACGGAAAGACCGATAGGACGTGGGTTAGTTAAGGCCTGCTTAGCCATGTGCCCTTGGCTTTACCAATGCACTCATGGTGCCCTAGACAAATAGGTTAGAACAAACAGTAAAATCTTTCCACCAATTTGTTGATCATATTTGATTTCATGTAATATCCCCCCCCTAATTTTTGTTTTTATCTTACAATTATTCCACACTGGGTGTGGGTTTGGAGACTTGCTAGGATCTCATTGGGTGTAGCCTCTTTGCTGCTGTCAGTTTCCTCCCTAGGCAGCTGGACGGTGATGAAGTGTGAGGACTAGGGGGAGGGAGTCAGATCATGTTTAAGAAAAGCTTTAACTTCTTATTTACATGCTTAAGGTTTAGCACCTGTTTAAGTGCTTTGCTGGATCTGGGCCTGAGCACCTTGGAAGAATGAATTCTACGAATCTGCTCCCATGTGCATTGCAGCAGCTGCTGGGGTGGGGATTGCATCATGATGGGCATGAACAGGTTTCAGGGGGGCAAAGCCACCCTCCCTCTCTGTATGGCTAGATGGGATGGGGACACTGACTGTATTACCTTGTAACTTGGGGCTTTGGCGGGGGCGGGCGGGGTAATGCAGAGAACCCCTGCGCTAGGGGGTGCTCTCACAACAGGAAGGGTGCTTTCTGTTTAAAGAGACAAGATCTCCGTTCAATATAAAAGCCCAAGTGGGCAGATTTGTTCAAATGGCTCGGAGATGGGCTTGTGGGTCTCTCTCCCTCTCGCACCACCTGGGATGGCAGGGAGAACATTTCTTCCCCTTATGGCAGTTCCATTTGAAAAAAAAAAACGTTTGCCTCTGGTCAGAAATGTGCCTCAAATACCAGCTCTTCGGGAGAGCCTGGGATTGCTGGCTTTTGAAGCCAGGCAGGACCTTGATGGTTACACTCGCTACAGCTGTCCTCCCCTGGGAGGTTTGGCAAAGCCGAGGCTGAAGTGGACAACTTGCTACTTTTCAAGAAGCAGTCGCAGGCGTTCGGGCTCCTGCAGGGTCCTAAACCACATGGATTAAATTAAACCTGGAATATTCGAGTAACAAGAACTGAGGATAAAGGAAAATGTCTTTTAAAACTAGGAACATGGATTTTTTTTATCAGAGCCGTTGAATTTATTTATTTTTTATTAACAATACATCAAAAGATCTTGAATAACACACGTCAGCAGGCCGAAGGGAGCCTTCGCCAGCGCTGGAGGCAGGTAAGACCGAATGTCTCTGACCCGGGCACCCAAGAGCATAAAGATTTTGACAAGATCTTTATGGCCACATGCTTTGCTTATGCTGTTTCTTCCATCAGTGCATATCAAAGTGTGTGTGTTACACAGATGTAGGGGTGTGTGTGTGTTACATAGGTGTGCACGCATATACACGTACATGAGACCATCAACCATATCCAAGCCTCTGCGCCAGAGGTGGAGTTGCCTGCGTGCGCTCTTTAAAATACCCCGAATCGGGGCACGGAACAGAGGCAGCCATATCAGCCCGGTTAATAAAAGTACCTGGCCCAGAGGGGAGGCGACTCTTCTCCTTGCCCCGTGTTAATGGGGCCCAGCCGCAGAGAATTTCCGGGCCAAGCCGCAGTGGGAGCCAAAGGCTCCTTGTCCCGAGATTTCGGGCGTTTATTTCCTCGTGGAGTTTTTTTTAAGACTCTCTGGGGGAATTAGCTTGTCCCAGTTGCTGTGGAAATACCCAGGACTGTGCGTGGCTCTCTGCCCCTTCCAGCATGTGACAGGCGCATCGTCAGGCGGTTCCTTGCGCAGGGCCCACCTCCCAGGCTGGTTAAGCCTCCTGGAATATCCGGGTTGTCCACCTTGGGCTGCGCTCCCCAGGGGTCGATTTGCAGCTCTGGGCTCTGTCTTGACTGGGTGGAGCCGGGGGTGCTCGGCGCTGCTCTCTGCACGGAGGTGGCGAGCTGTGCTGAGGAGACAGAGATACCAACGGCCCTTCAGTGGACCAGCGCCTGATGGCTGCTCCCATTCACATGCGAGCCCGGGCTCTGGCCCGTTGCTTGCGAGCTGTTGCAGAGACGCCGGGACATGGGAAGGGGTGGGGGACTGGAGGCTGTTGTTGGTTTTACTGGAGATGCGGATTTAGGGCCGGCGCTGGCTGCTGTGGGCGCTGACCCAACACAACCCGGTGGGTTTGGGCGCTTCTAGTCCTGCTGAACGTGGAAATTGGGGGGTGGGGGGAGCTGTCTAGTCCATTCGGTTTGTTTTGTTCCTTTCATTGTATACGGGGGAGATCTTAGAACGCAGGGCTGAGCTGCGCTGGGTCCAAGACGAAGTGTGTGTGGGGGGAGGGTGCCGCAGGTGGGGTGGCTTTCCGGGGAGTGCAGATTAAAATCCGAGCAAACCGACAGCTCCAGGCTCGCCTCCGGCCCCCCAGCTTTCTGTGTTGCGCGTGCCAGTGTTGGGATCCCAACTTTCAAACTGGAGAGACCCAAGGGCGCCTTTAGCTAGAATGGGGGTTGGGATTTTCCTTCCCACGCCTGCAAACCCCCCGTGTTCTCTTCGCTGCTGGCGGAAGCCCTGAGCCTGGTTCATCTGCCGAGGCCGGAGCGGAAAGAGGCTGCAGGTGAATCGGGGCGCGAATGTCTCGGCCCGAGGGGAGCTGCTGCGAAGCCAGGCTCCAGAGGTGCTTCAGTCCCAGCGAAGGGAAGGCGGGGGCTGGCGCTGAGTCCTCCTCCCCCTGCGGGTGAGCCGGCCGGGGGTGAGGGTGCAGATTCGGCTGCGCCTACCTTTGGGGCGCAGGACCCCCGTGCCCAGGATCTGGCCTTAGGGGCCCAGCCTGGAGGATCTGTCCTGCCATGGCCCAGCCCAGGCCCTGCCCCTGCCTCCCCCTGGGAGGCTCCCGGGAAAAGCCAGGCGAGGGAGGGAGAAACTTCCCAGCTCCCCAACCGGCACAAGAGTTGCCCCGGGAGCCTGGTCTCCCACCTCTGGTCCTCCCGGACCAGCCCACGCTCCTCTCTCCCCTTCCCCGGCGTTGATGTCGCTTCAGCCCCAAGGCATTTGTCCAGGCCTCACCGGGGCGGGGTCCCTCAAGCAACTGGGTTAACAATGGGTCCTACTGGCAGCTGCTCAGGGTCCCTTTACCCAGACCTACAGGGCTTCCGGCCTGTGCCCCCCACCTCCGGCGGGTCTGCCCCCGTTCTACAGCCAGCATCTGTGGATCACAGCTCGGGCCCAAGGTGTTTCTCTTCCCTTGCAGGAGAACTTTCCATCCAACACATCAATTAGAAAAGCGCCCCCCTGGTTACTTCGCAGGGAGAAAAAACCCAGCCCGGTTTCTTCTGGCTCTCACCAAAACGCGTTTCTGATCCTGACCGGATTCTTCTCTGCAGTAGGAGCGAGGGGGAACCGGAACCGAAAAGGACATTATAGACAGATCCGTGGGTGACCCGGGGAATGATTACGTTGAATGCCACTTCTCTGTCTCCTTTGAAAATAATGTGGCCCCATAGAAACAGCATTATCTCTATCGGCCTATGATCGGGAATAGAATCTGAGCTAACCCCCCCCACAGCACCGCGTCTCTTCTCCTCCTCCCCAGTTTGCTGAGAATCCCAAATCCGTAAATCTGGTTAAGGAAGGCTCGAGAGCCAGCGGGCCCGGGCTGCTATTCCGTCAGACAAGGACATGAGCATGGGCATGGGAGGCATTTGGAGGTTTGCACAAACGCTAAAGACGCGGGCCGGGTAGGGGAAGCGCCCGGCCAGGCTTGGGAATCGCTCTCGCTGATCAAGGTTTGTTATCAGTAAAACCCACGCGCGTTCGCCCTCGGAATAAAGTGACTTTTAACGGGAAGGGCGCTGGAATCCCAGCTCGTTCGGAACAAAGGGGGCTGGGTTACCTTCCAGCGAGGGGAATCTGCTGGGGCAGCTGGAATCAACTTTCCAGCCCTGCTGTCTGGCGAATGGCTCTTTAGCCGAGCGCGGCTGCCAGGTTTCTGCAGATGTAAATTACCGGCGAATTCTGCAGAAGAAGCTGCACGTGTGTTTATAACCCACATCGCGGGGCTCCACCGAGCACAACAAGGATGTTTCTGACAACCTCGGGGAGCGCAAAAATCTCGCGCCTCGCAAGTGAAATGTGCCGGGCATGTTACCGGCTGAAGCGGGGGCCTGTGACTTTGGGGAAGGAGCAACTTCGTGATAAACGCAAATTGGCTCGGCAGCGAGCGACGGAGTCTCCGGAGCTACAGCTGGTGAGATGAGCCGAGACGCGGAGAGCCAGGCGCTGGAAGAGGCGGCGGCGGGCAGGGTTGGGTCGTTTACTTTTGAAATGCTCCGTGTAAGATACAGAGAATAGCAGACACGTGGGTTTGGGGTTTGAACCTGTGCGAGGCGGGGATCTTCAGTCCTGGGAGGAGGGAGATCCAGTGAGCGGGGTTTAAAACGCCAAAAAAGAGCGAAAATCTACCTCCCTTTAAAGTCCTCGGGCTTGGTGCTCAGCAGCGGGTCTGGCGTCCTGGGCCGCGCGCCGGAGTCCAGGTCCCCGTGTCCCGGGACACAAGGCGGAGACATTGGGGGATGAGAAAAAACATATGCAGCAGAGGGGCAGAAAATCGAGTGGGACCCTGCCCGGATCTGGGAACCAGGGCACGCATTGCCCGAGAGCCCGGGGGCAAATGCCTGAGCGGCGGCCAGGTTTGTTTTAAAAGGCAGGGTCGCTTTTTTGGGAGGGGGTCATGGGCGATAGCGCCCCAAAAACCCTGTCCCGTTATATGCCGAAGTGGGAGCGAAGGGGCTCGATCCAGGAGCGGTGTTAGGAGGACTCGTTGCCTCAGTAAACTGTGTGTCTGTGAGAGAGAGAGATATTTAGGCCTGTTTCCTGGGTCTCACTATCGTAGATTCGACACGTTCCCCGGTGGCTGTTGGTGTTTGCATCACTAATTTGCTGTTTTAGCAAACAAAGAGGCGACCTTAACATTGATCCCCCTGGCTCCAGATGACTGGACGGACAATCTTCATCTTTCAGCAACTTCAAACCCTGCACCTTCCTCCTCTCCAGAACTTCCCTTGCCTCGCTGCAATCTGTACCTAAAAACAGTTTCAACCTCCCAGAAACCTGTAACGCTGCGAACGCCCGGACATGAGGCGGGTGCATTTTCTGCAGGATAATTGTCAAGCGGTTTCCTATCATGAAAACTGATTCCAGTCCTTGGATTAGAAATCGCTGAGCTGTTTGGTTGGTGGTGGTCCTATTCCCCCCAAGAGAAGGGTCCTGTCTTGCCGTCATACAGGGTAAGAGAGAAACGATCTCTTGTGATAACCCCCCCAGTCAGACACCCCCCATGGCAGGCTGAATTCTGCTCACACTCCCTAGTGCAATTGCACGGGGTTACCCCAGGGCACAGAGAACAGAATCTGGGCCCCAACCATTTCTTAGCCATGGGGGGCCTTTGAGACGGGCAGCACCTTGTGCCAATGGCTAATGGGACCTTTTCCATTTCGACTCGGAGTAGAATTGCCAGGGAGATGGGGGCGGCGGGGGGGGGGGCTATTTCCCTGAGCAAAAGGGATGGAGGGGTTGGATAAACAGATCGCTCCTCTAAACGTTGTGAGCCGCTCAATTACTGCCTCTTGCAAGGGCAGGGATCTCATGTCCTAGTGGGTGCGTGCGTGGGTGCGTGCGTGGGTGTGTAAATTGTTGCTGTTGCAATCGGTTTAATTTTAATAAACGACTTAGGTCCCAAAATCTCGCAGTCCTGGTTCAGGCAGAGAAGCCAATGGGTGTTGGGGCGCGGGGGGGGGGTTCTTCTCCCCCCCCCAGGGCCCGACACAAAAGTCCAATTTTGAATCTTTAAAATCTCGGTAAAGCGGAGGCGGCGAAGTGGCTCCGTTTGCACGAGTCCTTGTGCAGGCTCCGTCAGTCCTGGGCTCGCTTGGGTGCGGTGCGGTGCGGAGGGGAGCGGAGCTCAGAGAGCTCACGGGATGCTCCGAGTCAGTGAGTGTGGGTGGGTGTGGTGCGCGCACTTTCTGACCCCGCAGCAGCTCGGCGGTGGAGCTGGTGTGTCTGGGACAGAAAGGGGACTTGGAAGAGGGGGGGGGGGGGGGGACCACACGGAGCCCCTCCCTGGTACCCTCCAGACTTCCACTTGCTCAGCCATGTAGCAATAAGCATGTCTAATGGTGCTGACATCACCCGAGCCCGGGTGCCTGACCTCCCCCTGTCTGGCTGCCGCCCCCCCGAGCTGGCGTTTCTCGCAGGTTGGCCCAGCCCAGAGAGTCTGGCTTTGTTCCCTGCGGTCGCTTCTCTTTTTTGCCCCCCCCCCCCCCATCCTTAGACTTTCTCAGACCACTTCTCTCCCTCCCCTCCCCCCCACCCATGTGCACTTTCCCCGCTGCCCAAAGGAGGCTTTGGATCAAGTTTAGGGGGAGATCAGGAAAGTGCCAAGCGCCGGCCCGAGAGCACGTTGTGCTGGAGCCGCTGGCGGGCGAGGAGGGATTATTTGGGGAGGGGGCTTTTTGCCTAGAGTCCAGCAAGCTTTTCCCACCTTCCTTCTTCTCCACTCTCCAAGGCGTGCAAGGAGAAGCGGAGCCGGGAGCTCGCAGCCGTTCCCAGGGGCAGGCCGAGACTCGCTGACCCGCAGGAGGAGCAGCACAAGTCGAAGGTACTTTCCGTTCCGTTCAGTTCCCCGCATGTGATTCTTTGCGCCAGTATCCGGTTGTGTGTTACTCCGGCGAGCAAAGAGGAGAAGTTGTTTCTCTCCCTTCTCACTGGCTGGTTGCAAAGGACGGACACACCCACACCCCGCCAAATAATCCATTTCCCCCTATACAAAGGGTAAATGAAGCTGCTCTCCATTCCACCCCCACTCCCCAGGTTCGGCCTCTGGCCTATTTGCTGATTTTACCCCCGAAATCCGGGCCCTGGCTCGGAGTAGCTTGTGCAGCGAGGGGTGGGTGAGAGTTTCTCTGCCCGTTTGTTAGGCCCGTTGGGTTGCAGCCTTTGCTTTGGGCTGATTCTTCTTGTGACAGACCGAGAAACGGGGCCTTTTTTAACACTCCTGCTTTAGGACTGTCTGAAAAACTCCACGGAATCCCCCCAAGGCCCAGCCTGGGGCTGGGAGGGGGGCAAGGGGAGCAGAAAGAGCTTCAACGGAGCCCAAAGATGCCAAATAAGAGCAAAGATGGGGAGGAGGGGGGCAGGAGGCACCAGAGGCGCCTCGAAAATCCTGGGAGGTCCCTTTAAGATGAATAATTTTTTTTCATCATCTAAGTCCTCATGACTCAGCATTTCTCACGCTAGTAATTTACAGTAATTACAAAGTCAGAGCCCAGCACAGTGAGAGGGGCTGAAGGTAAATTTGGGTGTGAGAAGGAAGCAGATCTCTAGGGAGAAGGGACAGTTTGAGCGACATTACTCTAGATAAATGCTTACTATTTCCTGGTTGCCTATGTGAGTTAGCTGTGACTATTGCATAGAGGGTGTGTGGATTTGTGTGTTGCATTAGGATGTGTGTGTGTTGCAATATACACAGGGATTAAGATCTATGGAATCAGCCTAGATTGCAATAGAGAGGCTTCCTAGTTAAGAAAAATATAAAATGGGAAGGATCTTGAAAGGCAGGAATCCGCTCTGTAGATCTAAAAGGATTTGTTTTTTATTTTGTACTGTGCTGGGTGCATGAAGCAGGAAGAGGCAGCAGGATCCAAGCATGGTGTGTGTGTATATGTTGTGTGCATGGAATGACCGAGGCCTACACTGAAAGGACTGGGTTGGTTTTTGTCTTTGGTTATCTAGCTGTATGAGTGTATGTGATATCATAAAGCTAGAGAACCGAATGTAAAAACTGATTCACTATTCTCCAGGACTTCCTACCATCTGAGAGCTCTCCCTGTACTTAAACTGGGGAGTGGATTTCCACATGCCACCAGCCTCTGAACTATTGGCAGCTTTCTAAAGGAAGTGCATGCATCTTTTGCAAAGGGAGAGAAATTTAAAGTGAAATGTGCTGTGTCTATTTGATTGAAATTTCCGCGGGTTTTTGTCTTTAATCATTTCTTGAGGCCCAGGGATAACATCTAGTTTTCTGGTGATTATTTCCATTCCAGTCTAATGGTCCCTGGGCCAACTATAAACTCCAACAACTTCTTATTTTCCCACAATGGTTTTAATCTTCACATTGACAATTAAATATTGTCGTTGTCCATGTACAGAGATAAATAGAACAGAGATGGCTTGAAAGGAACCTTGAGCAAAACACCATTTATGGTGAAGTAGAAGGAAAGTTGCTTAAATGTGTCATAACAAGCAAATTGTAACAGAGTTAATGTGTGAAGTCCATGTGGACTGGATGATCTATCTCATTGGGAGGAAAAAGAAGTCAATTTCACTTGAAGGTCCCATTGTTTGTCTGTGTCTATATAGATATTACAGTGTTGTTCATAGCAATGCTCGACTTAAGTCTGAGAAGCATGTTCCGTTCCAAACTCTTACTGTCATTTCCGGTCCGTCTGTCTTTCTTGCTTCACTATTGTTAATATTTCAAAATATCTTGGTGACTGTCCATACAACTGACACTGTGGTGGCATTATAATTATTTTATTATCACTACTAATGAGACTGACACTGTAGTCCCTGGAGCACTGACATCTCTGGGAGCTTGGCCTGTCCAAATGCTGCAGGATTGGGCAATATCTGGGTATGTTTGAATAGTCTGCAGGCTGATACAATTACAGCCACAACAGCCTTTTGGGTCTGCACTTGCAGTAGGGCATGGTAAGTGGCAAGTGAAGGCAGCGGCACTGGCTCCTTTGCATTTTAAGGCCCAGTTCCACAATTACGTGTGATTTATGCTTTGTATTGCAGTAGTGCCTTGAAGCCCCTGTGATGGCCCAGCACTGGGCACAAACACAGCTTTGGCCCAGGAGCTCTCCTGTTTCCTTCCAACAGGACAGGTTATAGGGGTAAAGTTAAGCACATGCTTAAAGTGTTTGCAGGATTGGGGCCTAATTATGCAGCTTATGCAATGTCCTTGTGATGCCAGAGTGGGAATGATACAGCTCATGAATATTATGGTGATGGGCCTCCGATGAAAACCTTGCCTGCGTTCACTGATGCCCTTTGGCCAAGGGACATGCTCCTGTTTAATGCATCTATTTTCTCCCCCCTGAGCAGAAGAGGGGGAAAAATCATTTATTAAAAAACATCAAATGCCCCCTTAGCAATTTGCAGCCCCTTTAAACCTGTTCCCATTCTGCAGAACCCACCTGCTATTTACAGCATGCTTGTTTTGTTATAACTAGGCCTCTCTTCTCTCCCCCTACTGAAACCCAGCCCGCCAGAGCCTGCACATACGGAACAGTAGTAATGCTGAAGATTTTGGGAGCAGAGGAACCTTTGCATAGGGCTTTCTGTGTAGTCAGCTGTTTGAAACATTTGAGAAGGCGAGTTCCCTGCTCCAGGGACATTATGTTCCATGGGCCTGAACGGGCATCGTTACTCCTCGAGCTGGCTGTTACTCACATCTATAGCTGCATTGACCGTACAGGGTTGCATGTACTGGCCGTTAAGTTAGACAGATGATGCATGAAGCTGATGTCCTGACACAGTGCAGGAGGGAACGGGATGACTACCCTATTAAAACCTTCCCTGCTAGTATCGCTGTTGTCCCGGTGTATCTGTAATGTGATGATCAATGCAGCTGATCCACATGGGTCGATTATGGTGGCGTATCCTGGGTGGTGTCTGGTTGTGAGCAGGGACCAGCTCTGTGGGTAGCCAGTATCAGAGGAAGCTTGGTAAGTCCCTGCATGTCCCAGCAAAAGCAGCCCTGGTTCTTGGCCTCCAGCTGGGCAGCATCGGAGGTTGGCTCGATACTCAGCGCACAGGTGAGCAAGCTACCAGGAAGGGGGCGTTTTCAAAATGTCATCACACGATTTGGGCATCACTGCCCATAGGGTTGGGTCTCCTAGGCCCTGCAGATCGTATGTAATGTACAGAGCAAAACAGTGTTGTCACTGGAGGAAGGACGGGGTCTTGTCCATTTAAAACACTAGCCCCACCCCCGGAGTAATGAACTCACTTTGTCCCCATCTCTGGGTGTGAACCTTCTCCATGCAGGGGTGGGTCTTATTGCCGTTAAGGGACCCAGGGCCCAGCCAAGAGGACTATCTGCAAGAGTAAGTGCTACTCCCATGAGTAAGACTTGCGGGCTTAGCCCCCAGTTTGTGCAGGTCTGTTCAGCGGGGCCACGGGGGGCAAGCGTGCGGCAGGCAGTATCCCAGCAATCACAGGGCAGCAGGGAGATGGCAGGGGACAAATCTCTGGGTGCCTTGTAACCCTGTCAGTGTTCTGGAAAGAAGGGCCAGAACCTGTTCCCCAGCGAAGTGGCTGGGATGGGCTATGCCCTGGGGTGAGGAGGGCTCTGACCCCCTTCCAAGAGCCGGTTTTTTAAACATCAGCAGTCTTGCTCCTTTAAGGTACAGCATTTGAGGCCAGAAGGGACCAGGTCATGTGGCCTGAGTATCACGGGCTACCCGCCCCACCCATTACCCGCACTCTGAACCCAGCAACTGACATGAGACCAAAGCATCGCGCCCCCGGGAGGTTAGGCCACAGGGCGAGACTGGGCGGGACCATGGATCACCAGTTCCCGGGGCCCCAAAGTGGGAGGGAAAAGTGGATATTTCCCCTCTCTGAGGGGGCCCGTGGCACAGGTATTGCTGCATCCTCTCTCTGGCCGGGGCCTGCGCACCACATAGTGTGTTGGCCTTGCCAAGCCACCATCATGGGTTGTCACCCACCACCCTGTTCCCTCCAAGGTAGCAGTGTCCACCACCAGCGTGCTCCCTGCAGCAGGGATGGGATTGTGGCCGAGCCCCGTCGCCCATGCCCAGGCCTCTAGTCTTGACCTCCTCTTTGTTCCCATCTCTGCCCCTTTTGGACAGTCAGCCACAGGCTCATCAGTCCGTCTATGTGGAATTCTCTGCTTCAGTCTGAGCCACTTCCCCTTTTCCTCTCCAGCTCACGCTCTCTCCCCAAGGTGGTGTGATAAGGATCTCTCTTCATTTTGCATCAAGGGCCAAATTCTCATCCCATTTACACCAGAGTAACTCAGTACTTAATTTGTCCAGCAGGGCTTGAGTCCCAGCACCTCTGGGCCTGGCAGTTCATGGCCCGGCACCTCTGGGCCTGGCAGTTCATGGCCCTGGCACCTCTGGGCTTGCTGCATCAGTTATGAAAATAAAAAAATTGCTTGAGCCCCAGCACCTCTTTCGTTACAAGTTAAGCCCTAGAGTATCTGCACTGACAGCCAAGGAGCCCCTCTGGGTTTGTGCTGGTGTAACCTTGTCTCTCTTTCCTCCCCTCACTTGGGTTTCCGCCTTGTAAATCTCACACTAGGTTTCCATGAAGAAGGTTCAGACAATTTTAATGTCCCTAAAGGAGGGTCCTTCTTGCCACCTTGTGTCCATCTCACATTGCTTTTCTGTGGGCTGGAGGAGAAGAATTTATCTAAAGTGTTTTCTTCCTTCTGCCCTGCTGGGAATATAAGTGGTCTGGGCTGTGACATCAAAGCTGGCCCACGCACTGGACTGGGGGTGTCGGGAGCCATCAGCCAGAGAGAGAGAAGATCCTGCCTGTGGCTTGTTTCAGATTATACAAGTTCAGTTTCGCCTGATGTCCATGGTTAAGGCAACAAAGAGAGAACAGAAAGAGAAAAACATCTGACAGCCCCTTGGTTTGAAGGCTGCAGCAGAACTGTGACAGGGGAGCGGCAGGAAGGGGGAACAGCAGAGCGATCTGAGACAAACGAGGATTGTTTTCAGCTGACTGCATTTCTGTGCTGGTTACTTAGCAGAGGGGTCTATTAATAAACGGCCACCAAAGACTCTCCTGTTACCCTGGCCAGCACAGCACCGAGGGCTGCCTGAGGGCTGTGCACCTTGGTCTGGGATTTCAATCGTCATTAGCACAGGTGGCCCTGGCCACCAGGTGAGCCCTTCACAAAGGCCCTGCAGGATGTTTTGGCCAGTCCAGCTCCATCCTGAGGGTTTTGTTGTTGCAATGTGGCCCCTACACCGACAGCCCCCCACAGCGCTGCAGGGGCAGAATGACAGAGAAGGGACAGAATGACAGAGAAGGGGATGGAGAACCCACCTCCACATTCCTTGATGGGCAGGGGCCGTGAGGAGGGGGGCAGGAGCATAGGATTCTGGGGGAAATTCTTCAGTTCTGAGTTGAAAGCCCTGGCTGCTGCACTGTTGCGTCTTGAGGCCTTTTGTCCAGCTGAGGTTTGAGTGGAAGGAAGGCAGGCAAGTCATGTCATTAGCTGGTCTTTCAACCACAGGTATTCAGGAGAGAAAAGTGCGCTATGGAGCCAGCAGGAGCGTATGGCCTTCACCTCACACTCTTCTTTGCCAGCCCGATGAATTAGACAAGGGCTCTGAGGACCCCGAAGGAGAGAGGGTGGGGAAGGGCTGTTCTCCACTAGGAAAATAACCCATGCCAGTGTCTTTGTATAGGGAATAGAATATACCTTTGGATTTGCTGTGGGTAGGTCAGGCTGGGTCCATTTCCAATCATGCCTTCTCCGGGAAATGTTTTGTTTAGGGTGATTTTCACTTCTGCTGCACTGGGCTATTGTCTGGGGCTGATGTGAAACCTTCCTGGTAGCCGCATGCATTTATTTCAATGGGTTGGACCTTGGGGTCCCTGACTGAGGCAAGGCTTCCATTGACTCTCATGTGAGTCTGGCCTGAGATTTTTCAAAGATGGTTTTCAAAAGGGTTCAGTGTCTGGCTCCTATTGAATTCCAGTGGGATGTAGGGGCATAATCCCGGTAGATCCCTTTGAAAATCCCAGCTTTTTTGCCACTATAAGATCAGGGCCTGTTTTTGCCTAGTTCCCGTTATGCTGGAGCCTTCTACTAGCAGGGTGCAGGCCTATGAAATTGACACATTTAGTATGTTTCATGCTGTCTTCCTGCACATCACTGGTTAAATTGTACACTCATACACCCCAGGCAGGGTGGGGTCAACTCAGTGGAAAGAAATGGAAGCTAATGATGGTGGAAAACATTTGCAGTGTCTGTGCAATGCTCCTATTGTCATGTTAACCTGTCAGACAGTATTTATGCTGCAGCATAATCCAAAGGAATAATGCAACATGGTTGATGCCTTATCTTCTGAATCCTGGCTCCCTCTGCCATGGGTGCCCAGATTGAAAGGGATTCTTTGCAGGAAATATTTGCTCAGTGACATCTATATTAATGGCTTTTTATGGAGAGGAGGACCTGAGGAAGCTCTCAGGGTATGTTGATTTCAGGAAGCTTTCTTTTTCCTGCCGACTCCTTGTAAACCAGTCAGGAAGAATTTCTTAAAATAGGTTCCACTTTAAGGACTTATCTGCTGAATGCCATTAATTTTCTGGGGTTCGTTAAAAGCAAACTTGGTATCATAGCAACTGAATCTATTCCAGGAAATCAGCCAATCGGAAAGCACTTTGTGTGCAGCCGAAGGCAGGAGGAAGGAGCCATTCAGGTTAGTTCCTGGGCACAAGTCTCAGCAACTGAAGTTTTAATTTTCAGGAGGTCACTCCCTTTTTAATTTACTTATTATTATTTTAATGAAGGGGTGAGAGAGAGAGAGAAATTTCCCACAAGCCAAAAATATTTAAGACCATCTCATTTTACCAACTAACTCACTTCCCTCCCACCCAAACAAACAGAAAACCTCACCACAGAGCAACCCCCCGGCCCTTACTAAGGCCTCTGGGCTGTAACACGGGTTCTTAGTCTATCGGATGCTGAGTATCTGCACATAAAATAACAGGAGCTAAATGGATAGGCCATTTTATTGTCTACCAGTAAAGAGGGGGGCATGGGAATCGCCAGATTGAATCAGACCACTGGGTCCCTCTAACCCAGTATCCTGTCTCTGATGGGAACTGGCACCAGCTGTGTCAGAGGGGGAAACCCTGCAGCAAAGGAATAAACATTTCCACTGACCCCCAGCAGTTCGAGGGAGGCTAGTTGAGGAGTGTGGCGGGTCAGCTCAAGGGCAGCTTCTCTCTAGCAGTCACCCCAGTTCAGTGTCCCTGACACAGACAGCTAAACTCTGTTCTCTTACGCCCAGGCTAAAGTCAATGAGGACTGCCCAGGTGTAACCAAGGCCAGTGCTACAGGCACTCGGATAGCACAGGAATAGAACTAGCTCCAGAAATGGTCTTCAGCCTGCTGATGTATTTAGTTTTTCCCCACTAGCCCTGGGAAGTAAAACTCTGTGTGTACACTGGGTTGAGACATATCTCCTGCAAGCTTGGCACAGGGCATGCTGCCAGGCTGGGAGAGTGAAGCCCTCTGTGCCTGCACTGATCCGGGACAGTGATAGAACAAGCTAGACCTGGAAGAGCAGTCTCTTTCTGGGGATTTTCATCGGCTTTTATATTCACCTTCTGGTCTGGGGGGAGCTTTGGGAGTCTGGCTTCGGGGGATCTAGCTTTCCTCTGCAACCATGAGAGCTAGAAACTTAGCTTTTTGTTTCTTTTAAAATGAAAGCTGAGGTTCTCAGGCAGTCACCTGACTCCAGGAGCTGAGGCTTTAAGAAAAACACCAGATATGCCAAGAATATAATGACAAGAGTTGATAACAGTGGCAGCCAATCTGCCTGAGAAGTCAATGTGGCCCCATTTGGGCACAAGGGTTGGCCCTCCCCCATGTCTTTGAAGGATCGGGGCCTAATGGTAAAGAAGTCTTTTAACCTTTTTCTCCCCTTCCCTCACTGTCCTAGGAAAGGGACTGGCTCATCCCTTCTCTTTACGCTTTTCCCTCCAGCCTCTACCCACAGCTTCTGTTTTGGTTGATTGGGCATGTTGCACAGATGCCGACCCTGCGTTGTCAGGACTCCTGGGTCCTTCTCTCAGCCCTTCACTATGTGAACTTGGGGCATGTCACTTCTCCTCTCCCTGCCTCAGTTTCCCCCTCCATAAATTGGAGTGGACATTCTCACCTCCCAGGGGAGGTGTGAAACTAGCTGGCACCCCGAGCAGCAGCTGCTGGGGTGGGAACGTCCACCCAGTTCTCTGAAAGTGGCTTGTGATTTTCACGCCATTTTTGCCGTTTGTCCCTGAGCGCCATCAAAGCAGGTTCTGACTAATCCTGTAAAAGTAACTGCAGAGTGGGAGGCAGCTGCTGCCATCCCACCCCCCACTGCTCCGTGGCAACAGGAGAGAGACTGAAAGGGCCTTCCTGTACCCTCGCTTTTCAGGCTTTTGTGCAGGGATCCTGGCACTCACTGGGAGGAAGGAAACTGGGAAAGGGACTATGCCAGCAGCAGCTCATCAAAAGGCTTGGCCAGGCCATTAAGGAGCTGGCTTGTGGGGGGTGGGGAGTGAATGGGAAGGGGCAGCTCCCTGCACGCCCAGCCAGGCTCTTTCTGCCCTGCTCTGTGCCGTCAGGAAGATGCAGCAGGGCTGCCAATTGCCATTCCCCTAAGTAGTCGGTTTTCATTGGGAGCTGCCAGGATCTGGGGCCCAAGGCTTGGCTACCAGGCCCTGTCAGCACTAGAAAGAGGCCTTTGTCATGTTCCTAGGGCTGGTGGGGGCTGTTAGGCTGGTGTCCAGATGCCTCCCTGGCTAAAAGGGCTCTGAATCAGCCGACCTGCTCTCTTGATGCTCCTGGCAGAAGGACGGATCCCCTGTTGACTGTGTGTCTTTGCTGACTGCTGGTTGTTTCCCCTGGGGTTGGGGCTAAGTCCTCGGGCAATGGGGAAATTTGCTTCTCAGAGGATCGTTTGGAGCTGCTGCATCCCGTCTTGGTTCACGTGGGGCTTGAATTTCCCAGAGTTTCAGATTCAGTTGAACCCCGAGGAACCTCATTCTGATTCTGCTGCAGCCCCGTTGGCTATAGTGCAGGCGCTCCTGACTTACGGTGGGACAACCTGAGCAGTATCAGGCCCAGAAACTCACCACAAAGAGTGGCCCAAGATGCCACGGTTTTTTTCCTGGTTTCAATAAATCAGTTCCATAAATCAACTCCTTTGCTGTGTGGAGTGGGATTGGGTTCACTCTGGTTCTTTGTGGGGGTTTGGGGGTATGGGGGCTCTTTGGATCTTCTGAGAGGAGTCAGGGTGTGAGGGCAGGATACTCTGGATCTCAGTGGTGTGGATTTGAGAGGAACTTCCAAGGGGAGACCTTGAATCACCCAGTTGTTCTCACACTTCAGGGCAAGTCTGAGTTGAGGGCTCCTGGGCCAAGATTTTCGCAGGGGCCTATTGATTTTTGGGTGCCCAACTCGAGATGACTTCAGGGTGCTTGGTTTTCCTGGGGTGGGCATGGGGCACTGTCCAAACACCAGGCCCCCTTTGGCACAGCTCAGGATGGACGCCCCGCGTCGGTTGTTGCTTTAAAAAAACCCAGCCTCATTCATTCCCCTTCCCGGAGATCCCTTGTCTAGATGGCCCCATGTGACGTCAGCATTGGAGTCCCTTGCCCTGTAAGCTGTTAGCCCTTAGGGAACTGCAGGATGTGTTCCCCCACTGCTTGGCCCTTCCCCTGGAGAGAGCAGCTGGTGGCTCCCTGACCCAGTCAGACTCAGTTCTGGGCCCCTGTGGGGAGACGGGCACAAGGGTGGAAGGCCTTGTTTAGTGTCCGCCGTCCTGGTGAATCCCTGCCTTCTGGGACCCAGGACTAGCCCCACAAACCAGGCGTCGGATGGTAGCAATTCGCAGCTAGTCTGCACCTGGGCGAGACATGGCCTAGAGGTTAAAGGCATCCCAGCCCCCTTCCCTGGATCTAGCTAGTCCTTGCCCCTGCCCCAGCGCCTGGTGATCTTGTATTCCACATGGCATTTCCATGGTGCTCCGGGGATGAGGGATGTGTCAGGGGTCTGCTGCCTGCATCAGCCCCACCTCACTGGGAAGACACCCGGCTCCTTGAAATCTCTCACTCTTCTGCAAGAGAACAGCTCTCTCCGCTTCAGCACCTGTCACCTGATGGGGACATTTCTCCCTTCACTTGAAACAAGCATCTTGTGGCCTGGTGGCTAGAGGATAGCCAGGACTTCTGGGTTCACTTCCTGGCTCTTCCTCTGACTAGCTGGACCCTCGGGTGAGCTACTAAGGGTCACAGTCAATGACTGCTCACGTGAGGAAGATCTGTGAAATTAGGCCTGTTGCCGCTCTGTGACTCAGTTTCCCCTTCTGTAAAATGGAGTTAATCCCTGGGAGGGGGCAGCTGGGAGGCTTAATTCATTAATGCAGAGAAGGGCCCTCGAGATGCTGAGATAAAGGGTGCTAACAAAGAGGCAAAGGGTAATTATTCAGGAGCCTCTTTGGTTTAGGGCCAGATTCCGCTTGGGGTCCCACCCTTTTAGGCCCAAGAGGTGCACAGGGCAGGATGTAGCCCTGGTGCTGTATATTTACACAGCGTGGCTGAGCTGCTAAGGCTGCATGGCGGGACTGGGGCAGGAGGGCAGCAGACAGACCGGGGATCCTGTCAAGGTGTTGGGTGAGTCTCTGAGGAGGCACTTTCCAGCCGGGCTCAGGCCATCTCAGCAGGATCAGTTCTGATCTCATCAGCCAACAGTTCCCATTGAGAATGACACAGGAGCCAACCCCCTGCTTGCGGCTTTGGGAACAGGGAGCTGAGCACCGGTGGGGATTGAGCCCTTTTAAAGCCAGGAGGAGCAGGTCTGAACCTCTGGTGACTTGGGCTAGTGTGACCCGTGTGTTTTCCTTCTATGGTATCGTACACTCACACTCGGGCTGTCTGGGAAATGACTCTTCTTTTCTTCTTCACACAAAATATAAATGAAAACTATTCCCCCCGCCATTTTGTCAATGTTTTTCTTCAGTTTTTTTGTTCAAGTTTTTGTCAAAAAACGGAGTTTGGGGGAAATCATTTTTTGACCAACAAAAACTGACATCTTTTGTGAAAATGTCTATTGTCCAGAAAAAAGAAAAAAAGCCTTTTTGTCCAAAACTATGATAATAAAATTCAATACAAATAATTTGTGGCCAGCTCAAGTTGAGATTCTCTTTGTGATCTGAGGGGTCCCCCACCACCCCCAGGGTCCACAGCCTCATGGCTTTGCCATTTGTTGTATTAAAAGTTCCCTAATGAGAGGGCAGGGGTGGGGGGGCATTACCCCTCCATTAAATCTAATTGAATCGACTCCTTGGAGGAGGATTTTTTTCTTTGCTATCATTGGAGGCAGGAACTTCTGACCTGAGCACTTCATGCCTCCACTTGCTTCCGAGCTGGAGAAAACGTAGGTGATTTTCAGACTCCACCATGTACTTGATAGCAGGGGGGAAAAGTCATTTATGGAAAGAAAAAAAAAAAGCATCACTTAAAAAGATGAAAACGGTAAAAGCCCTGGACAAAGCCAAGTCCCTGGGCTGGAGACAACGAAAAACACGGTGGTGTTTGACTTTAGGCCATTTAAAAGTAACCATTGAACAGGCAACAGTAAGGAAGCATTCCTTCCAATCAGGTATGTCATGGCAGCTGCGAAACCTCTGTCCATTGCTCCTCAGCTGGAGGAGGATGGCCCAGGGAGCTCTTTAGCTGCTAATTTTGATAGATGTCAGGCTGAAGGCTGTGAACCAGCAGCTGGGGGTGGAGGAAGCGATATGGGCATTGCTCAAGGGTCCTTCACTCTCCCCTCACAACTGTGTGGCCTGGACTAGGGTGACCAGACAGCAGGTGTGAAAAATCGGGACGGAGTGGGGGGTAATAAGAGCCTATATAAGAAAAAGACCCCAAAATCGGGACTGTCCCTATAAAATCAGGACATCTGGTCACCCTAGGCCAGGGCTGACCATGGATTCATGAGCATGCACGCTTTTTGCTGCTTGCCAATGTATCCAAGCCAGCTCGTGTGTGCATTCGCACCACAGCACACCGAGATCCACATTCATTCTCATGCACACTCCCACATGCAGACAAAGGTTCGCAGGCATGTAAACACATGGGTATTTGCACAAGAGTTTTGTGCTAATTGGAAAATAGAGGAGGTGAATTTGGTCTTTTTGTGTTTAGCCACTTGCCAGTCTGGCTCAGGCTGGCGTTCAGGGGCCAACTGCACCTGGGTACAATGGAATTGACAGAGGGATGCCCTCTGGCCTGGGTTGTGCAGGAGCCTGGGGCATATGAGTTTGAGCTTAATGAATCCATTGGTGCTTATAAAGGGCCTGGAGAAGCCCAGGTAAGCAATGCTAGAGCAGAGGATTATCATTACTTCTAACATACTGCAGTGACCAGCAGTCCTTGTGTCACTTGTACGCTCCCAGTAGAGCATCCCTGCTGGGTTCAGGGCTGTTACTGGTGTGTTGGTGGAAGGAGTGGTGAGCTGGGACAGCTGGTGCATGGATCGGAGGGGCCTGATGCATCACAGTCACTGCATCATGTGCTCTGGTGTAATCAGTGACCTTGGCTGGTACAGTGAGTCGGCCTCCCCCCAGCTCTGCATGCCTGGGCCATGAAATACTCACACAACATGGGATGAGCAGACGAGAGCGGGATGGGACCCCAAACCAACCCTTGCCTGGGGGCAGCGAGGGGTAGGCACGTGGTGAGCCCCAGGCAGCACGAACAGCCTGGAGAGGAGGCGGCAAGTGGGGAGGGATCTCGGCGAATGACAGGGACGATTACTTGAAAGGCTGACAGTGAAACATGGTGAGCTGGAACCTTTTTTGTGGAGAAATTATTATTTACAGTTTAATATCTTCATGTTTCTATGGAAACTCCATGGCTGCGCTGGGTGGGAAAGTCAAAACCGGCTGGGAAAAGGTGATATTTGAGTGAGAGAGTGAGTGAGAGAGAGCTGTGGGTATGTGTGAGAGACCACAGAAATCTGGAGCCTGGCAAAAATCCCACCCCCCAGTCACTGGCATGAGTAAATGTGGTGGCCTTGTGTAAGTACGTAGTTTTGTAGCCTGAGGCCTTGATTGTTATTCCTATTGGCACAGGATGGGTTAATAGGCTTTGTGTCCGGGAACCTTGCCTGACAAATGTTTCAAGGTACGTGTGTGTGTGCACGTGTGTGTGCACACATATGACGCTTTCTTTTAAAAATAAAAATAGCCACATACACACACAAAGCTTCATCCAATGGCCTTTCAAGTCTTTGGGGAGACTCTCATTATTTTCACGAAGCTGTGGGTCAGGCCCAGAGATAACAGATAAGTGTGTTAAATTACATCCAAAAATCAATGTCCAAAGACCATTACGGTTGCAAAGCCAAGCAGTCAAATGTTAGGAAATGCCAGCGCTGAGGTTACCTGGGCCTGGGCCCCCCGCTGTACGATACAGTCTCCAAGCCGTGATCACAGATGATTTTTTCCTGCCTCATTCCATGCGCTGGGAGTGGATCAGGGCTGTGCCATGAAGCAGGCTGTCTGGAGGAGCCCTGCCTCATTTTGTTGTAGACATTGGAAGCAGGGGAGGCTCTAGGCATTTTGCTGCCCCAAGCATGGCAGGCAAGCTGCCTTTGGCGGCTTGCCTGCGGGAGGTTCCCCCGTCCCGTAGATTCAGTGGCACACCTGTGGGAGGTCCGCCGAAGCCATGGGACCAGCGGACCCTCTGCAGGCATGCCGCCGAAGGCAACCTGCCTGCTGCCCTCACGGCGACCGGCAGAGTGCCCCCCGTGGCTTGCCGCCCTAAGCACGCGCTTGGCGTGCTGGTGCCTGGAGCCGCCCCTGGTTGGAAGCTGTGCCACGAATGAGCCTGAGACAGAGCGTGCTCTGTCACTCTATGGGGATGGCACATGCGCAGTCTGGTTACAGGTAGGAGCTGTGAGGGGACAGAGAATGTCCAGTACGGCTGCAAACTTTGGAGAACGGAGGGGCCAAACTCTAACAAGTCTCTACTGAGTATATGTGAACTGGGATATTTTCAGAGGCTTTATAACTTGGCTAAATGAAGACAGATTTTCATGGGGATGGCAAAACCCACATCCTGACACCAGGACAAGCCTCCTGCCAAATTTCAAGCCCCTGCTCCAAAACATGGAAGTGCTAGAGCGTCTCAATGAATCAATTGTAAGGATTGCTTTAACATGGGCAAATGGCAAAACCAATGTATTTTTTCCTAATCTCATCCTCAGAAACAACTGAACCATTTTTTTTCTGAAACTTCTCCCCTGCCCCAAATTCAGATGCCCAGCGTGGAAAATTTCTTTCCAAATAGTTAAAGTTTGGCAAAGTTATAAGCGAATGAAAAGAGAGTCTTATAATGGAAAGTGTTGGGCCACTTTAAATGATAAGCTGTGCTACCGGCCGTGCTGATAGTTGTCTGTGTGGGTGAATGTATACACTTATATGTCTACACCCTTTAAAAGAGACGTGTAACCAGAAGGTGTGTACACACTCATGCACGCATGCACACGGCTCCATCCAAAGCTTCTCGATCCAAAGGAAAGACTTCCATTGACTTCAGCTCATTTTGGATCAGCCCCAGAGAGAACAGCGGGATGTGTGTATATTAATATCTGTATGTGTATAAATTACAAATACATCGGCATTTATTAAAATGATAGAGGATATGAAGAACCCAATTTCTCCCCCTCCCGAATTTGTTCTCCCTTTTTGGTTTATCTCTTTATTTTTCCTCCAGGAAATACAGACTAGCTCCCCCTCAGATTGCAGTCAGGGCATGGGGGCTGGAATCCATCCCTCACTAGAAAGCATGAGGGGTAGTGGGGAAAGGCCAGGCCATGTGGGGTAAGGAGGAGGTAATTATCTGGGGCGGGTGGGCTGCAAAAAGCACTGAGCTGTGTGTGTGAGCAAGGGGGCGGTTTTGTTGATCCACTGTGCTAGGATTGGATGTGAGGGAGCTGGAGCCGGAGGGAGTTGTGTGTCATGCCTGGATCCCCGTAGGAGGCCCTGACGGCTGTGGATGGATTGGGGAGCGTGTAAGTTCTCTGGCTGAAAGTGCTCATGCAGAAAGAGCCTCCCGGTGGCGAAGGCCTTCTCCCCCTAATAGCCAGCGACAGCCTCTTGCTAGCGGGTACGGCCCTGCATTAGGCACAGACTGGGGGATTAAAGGGATGCAACATCCCTCTTTTGTCAGACAGAACAAGATCCTAGCAAGGAGCATGTCCTTTCCCAGCTCAGCCTCCGAGTCTAGTCGCTGCAGAGACCCTGGCTTTGTGGAGCCCCAGACAGGAAGGATTCGGGCAGAGCGCTGGTGAAGTGGATGCAGTGGGGCTGGAACACTGTTATTGTGGGGGAGGAAACCATGTATTTGGGTTGTTGTTATTACCTCCAGCCAGGGGGTGCTGCAGCCCCCCTGCACCCCTAGTTCCAGCACCTAGGAGTGGGTGTTCCTGGTTGGGCAGCTGGGGATCCCTCCTGGTGCTTTACTCTCCTCTCTGTCGGGGGAGCTGACTTCATTTGGTTATGGGAAAATGACCATCCTCTACTCACCTGCCCCCAGCCCTGTCTTGGTCCCTCCCCACTGAGCGATGGGCAGAGAGCCTTCTCCTCTGCAGCTCCTGCCATCTGGATTGGCCTCTCCGCTCCACTGCACATCTTACCTTCTCCTCCCCGTTTATTCACTGCACCTCTGTAGAGCTGGACACAAACAGCAGGCCAAAGCCTTCCTTTGCCAGCGTGAGCTGGCGCAGAAGCTCTATTGGTTTCTATTGAGCTAGGCTGATTTGCACTGGCAGGGGGACAATACCTAATCCCAGGTTAAAACTGTGTCCATCCCGGCTGGACTGTCCCCTTGCAGAGACCAGCACGAGGGCCTGGCCCCTATTCTGCTCTTAAACAAGATTCCAGGGGGACGAAAGGGCTGCTAAGATCTCAGACTAGCCCTGCACATCACTCTCTGTCTGCGGAGAACTGACACATAGCTCCTGCAAGGCTCAGAGCCCAGGGCTGGAGCCCCACCCAGGCCCTGAATGGCCAATAAACAAACCCAGCTGCACCTGGAGGGGGAACCAGGCTTAACCGAGCCTGAGGAGCAGCTGGGCTGGGTCAGGCTGGTTAGCATCAAGAGAGGAGATTTACAGCAGGGAGGGGTTGTGAATTTCTCTCTGGGAAAGGGGGGATGCTGAGGGGGAAGCAGGTCTGGGACCCTCACCTGACTAAAGGAGGCTGGCAAGCAGGCCCTGGGGGTGCACCCCAAATGAAGGTCAGGATTTGGGCTGCCAGAGGAGTTCAAGAGGCCTAAACAGGGCAAGCCAGAGAGCAGCTGTAGGAAGAAGTTTAGGGAAATAGCAGCAAGGAGGGGACTCTGCTGACCGGGTCTGCGTGTCATAGTGTCGCTGGGCTGAAACCTGGGGTAGTGGGTGGACCTGGGCTCCCCTGGCAGAAGGGGACAAAGCCTTTGGAAAGCTGTGAGGTGCAGGGGTCTGGAGCCAGAGCCACAGGCACCCTTGTGGGGCTATGGGACTGTTTGAAGTTGGGCTTTGTTATCCTGGAAGGGGTGGACTAACTGGTGGCCTGGCTGAGTGACAGGAGAAGAGTACTGCAGAGACAGAGCAAGTGTTGGCAGGGGTGAGCTGCAGGGGAGAGCAGCTGGGTGTTCCTGCAGTGAGTGAAACCCTTCCAAAACATCAGACAGGTCCAAAATCCCTTGGGCCTGTTCACCAGGGCCCTGCACTGGTGATGTCATTTGCATTAGTGCAAAGTGGGCATGAAATGGCATTGGGGTAAATGACACCATTGGTGACATGGGCCCCATGAGACACTCTCCCCTTTTGTGGGGCTTTGATACGTTCCCTTCTGTCCCAGGCAGCACAGAACTGCTTGACCGTGAAAAGAACCACTTTCTTTAAATGATGCCCCTGCCCCCAACGTTTGAAGGTTGATTCTAAGGTTTGAGCCAGGACTTGTTTTGAGACTAGTTTCTCCTGAATCCACAACTGAACTGACAGCAGGGAATGGGGAGGCAGGAGGTTTTCAGTATTGCTAATCCATGCACTCCAACACTATGAGTCAGGCCCTCAAAAGTCATGAAATTGGCTTAAAAACCTGTGTGGTTTCTGTTCATTTGCCTTCTGTCTCTTGACCCTTTAGGGTTCACGTTTCCAAGCTTTTCTTCACAGCCGGGAGAGCTGGAAATGTACTTTGTGTTCAGTGAAAGTGGAGATCCTCATGGAATCCTGCCAGCCTCAGAGCTGGGTCTTTAAGAAAAGCATCCAGTCTCAGAAGGCTCCTGATAAAATTGTCAGCAGCACTGTGTGTCAATGGGTCGGTGTAATGCACACTGGAAACCACCTTCCTCCCACCAAATTTAGAACCCACTCAGAAGTCAAAGGTTCTAGCTTGGAGCAGAACTTGGGACTGTCGAGATGCAGGGTCTCTATCCAAGCATAGATCTGCTACGTGTTGGTTATATTGGGTCACCCTAGGTCTCCTGGGAACAGGGCAAAAATTACCCTTCAACAAGGCTGTTTGTTGTTTTCCAGACATCTTAGCTATCCCTACAGGTAGAAGCACAACTTCCCTTTGAAGCCATTGGTTCAAAGTTAGGGAAAAACAAATGATGTGAGACCCACAACAGCTGTAGAGTTTTTGTGGAAGCTCCCAACCCCAAGTGGGTTGTGCAGGCTCCTACCATGAGGTTAGAAAGAGAGAGGACTGGAGAAGGGGCTTGCCCCCAGCTCTTCTCCAATACAGGTTTGATCTTAGTCAGTTCCACAACTAGGAGTGTCAAGTATTGGTAGTTAATCTTTGCCATAGGCCATTAAGCATCACTGAATGCGAATACACAGGAGTTCAGTTTTATGGCTGTCACAGTCCAGAGTGATGAACAGTTAAAGGTTTGTGGGTTTTTTTCAAAAAGAGACCATTTTAAAAAAAATAATCTGCATCTCTGACCCCTGGAGCTGTGTTGGCTGGAACATAGCTACCCAGTGATCTGTCCTGCAAAGGATCACTAATGAGGGGAGGAATATTTGATGTGGGTGCTTTAACTCAGAAACAGCTGAGTAGACAGCCAGAGAGTGGGGAAATATGATTCCAGCTCTGTCACTGACCTGCTGTGCAGCCATGGGCATGTCTCTTCCCCTCTCTGTCTTTGCCTGTTAGCTTGTCAGCTCTGTGGGGCCAGGGCATTCCCAGGTGCTAATAACTGATTAAAAATACTTCTCAATAATTAGGATCTGTTTCAATGGTGCAGAGATGGCTGCATCCTTTCTTGGTATCTCATACCAGTCTGTCCTATTTCGGTAGCACTCTCCATGCTGGATAGCTAACCCTCCAGCTAAGGATGTGGCCCCGTCTGGTGGTGGTCCCTTGACTTCTATGGAGCTAGGCCAATCTACTCCAGCTGAGGGGGGACCTGGCTTTGTATGTAGAGTTCCCAACACCCCCAAGCGACGTGACCACCTTTCGGGTAGGACCCAGTAGCAAGCGGCAAAGTTACTAGATCCTTCTGGCCAGATTCTGGTCTCAGTTACGCCAGTATAAATCCAGAGTAACGCCAGCTGAGCAGCCACTCAGAATTCACACCAGGGTAACTGCACTCAGTGTAATCCCCCGCCTCCCTCCACCCCACTGTCCTGTTCCTTGCAATGGGCTGGAGCAGACCCCTGCACCATCTTCTCTGTCTCTAGACTGATTGGGGCAACGTCCCAGGCAGAGAGTGAGCCGCTGGCTTCTCTAGGAGACCGGGGCTAGTGGCATTTCAATACAAGCCAGCCTGGAACAATGAGGTGTGTTTGGAAGGGACTGTGAAAGGAGAGTTGCTGAATAACTGAAAAGAAGGCAGGGGGGGCAAGGGAGCCTGGGCAGCCCCTCCATTAGTTCAGTGCAACAGCTAGAACAGCTGTGAAAAGAGCCCAGGCCTTTTTCCCACGCCCAGAGAGCGGAGCGAGTGGAGGAGCCCTCCCAGCGGGGTCAGCCCCCATCACTAATATATACACAGGCTGTGGCTTCATTCATGCTGCCCGTTGCAGGGCCATTTAATGCACAGACACAGACACTCCTTTCTCCTTCCATTCGGGCCCTCCCCTCTCCTGGCCCATGCTGCATAAAACCATGTGAAGGCCCCTGGGACAAGGCGGCAGCAAGGCCTACAGGGAACTTCCCCCGCATTTCCCCCTAGTACCTGACCAGCAAGGTCAAGAGGAAGCTGAGTGCAACTCTGGCTGGCTGGCCCGCCTGCACCATCCTGGAGCTGGCATGTCATCTGTTGCGGGGCTGGCAGAGGCTGGGTGGGTTAAATGGGTAAGGTTTATTTTGGTTCTGCAGGCAGGAGCTAGGAGGTCTTTGAAACATGGACCAGATCCTCAGCTGGTGTAAATCAAAGGAGCACCATTGACTCTAATGGAGTGACACCAATTTACACCAGCTCAGGACCTGGCCCCGATGACTCCAGGAGAGCGACCTGGGTTCAGTTCCCAACTCTGGCACTAAACCTGCTGGGCAGCCTTCGGAAATCCCTCCCGCCCTGTGCCTGCATCCCCTCCTGCCCCTGGTCTGGCTGGTCTCAGCTGTAAAGCTTTGGGGGGCAGGGGCTGCCCCGGGGCGCATCACTGGGGCCTGCCCTTGAGGGTGACTAGTAATCGAGCGATTTTAATGACCTGGAGAGACAAGGGGGGAGAGGTGAAAGCTATTTGTTAGGACCCCACAGGCTCTCCTTGACTTCAGTGGGGTTGGCCCCTTAGCTAGAGAAGCTGGGCCCAGGTTTGCCCCGCGTCCTTGCTGCCTCCAGTTGAACTCCATCAGCCGGAGCCATAGTGTAGATAAGATGCTGGTGCTTTCACAGCTATGCCTGTAGACCTGCTCTGAAGAGAGTTAGACAGCGAGGCCAACTCAGATCCAAATGTCCCTTTTCAGGAGCCACCTCCCGCCCCAAAAGACAGATACGTTTATCACTGCTTGGCTCAGGGGGCCCGGAGGCTGTGGCATGGCTCTGGCACAGAGGCTGCCCACTCCCCTGGACCTCCCCTCTCTGCTATCCCCTGGCAGGTAGTTTGCTGCCCACGAGGCACGGCACATGCACAAACGGGAGGTCCCAGAGTGCAAAAAGGCCTTGCTGCAGGAGGCTGATGTGCAGAAGGGCTGGACGCTGCCTGTGTGCTGGGTGGGGGATTGGCTGCCACAAGCCGTTCATCCTGAATCCTTCTGAAACCTGCGCCAGGACCCCTCAGCCCCCCTCCCTGCCTCCCATCTGAGAAGGTTGTGGAATCTCCATCACTGGAGGTTTTTAAGAGCAGGTTGGACAAACACCTGTCGGGGATGGTCTAGATAATACTCAGTCCTGCCCTGAGTGCAGGGGACTGGGCTAGATGGCCTCTTGAGGGCCCTTCCAGTTCTACGATTCATTGATTCTAAGTCTGGAATTTCCATGAACTGCAGATATCACTGGAGCCGGGTGGAGCAGTGGCAACAGCCCCTCCAGTCTCCTGAGACCCGCCCAGTGTCCCTACAAACTTGGCCTGGGATTTATTGGAAGGTTCTTTAACCCTTCACCAGAACCTGAGCCTAGATTCACATCCTTTGGAGCCAGCTTTGTACAGCACCTGGCACAAGGGAGTTCTGGTCCATGCCCGAGTGCTACCAAAATATCAACAATTCAAGCCGATTTGGGGCTGGCTCAGGCGTCGAAGCCAGGAGGAGCCTACCGGTTTGCTTCGCTCTGGTGTTTTGATCCAGGCATAGCTCAGTCATCCTGAGTTTGATGGTGGATCTTGGGGTCATTCTAAGGGGATATGAATATTCACATGCCACTCTCCACAGCTTAAAACCTGTGCTGTCGTATGGCTGTTGTTTTGTCCCTGGAATGTGGTTGCAAAATAATGCAGTTTGGCTGGCGGTTTCCCATGCATGTGTGTTGAGTTAACAATGTTAACCTTGGCCCTTTGGCATCATTTGCTGGGCTCCAGCCAATAATTACACATGGGAGAAAATGACGAATTCAAGCACGTACCATTGCTCAGAGATTAGCAGGAAAGGAGACAAGCAGCCAGTGGAGAAATGGGACCTGGGTTAGGTTGTCTCAATGTCTCACCATAAGGGTTTTAAATTAAAAAAAAAATAAAACTATTGTGAAAATGTCCTAAGTCCTTCCAATTTCATGGCAAGTGTCGAACCGGGGCCCAGCCTGTGCGCCATCACAGTATTTTTCTTACTGAGCAGTAATGTAGATCTCAAACTGATTTATAAATGAGAAGAAAAAATATTACACCAAATTTTGTGCCTGGGGAAAGGCACAAAACAGGGAAGTGATTTACTCATGGTCCCGAGCAGCACAACCAGGAATAGAATGTCACTTTCCTGAGTCCCAGCCCTGTATCCACTGGAACAGCCAGCCCAATTCTCCCAGGTGCGCTGTGCACACCCAGGAGAGAGAGGACAATCTGTTGGGTGGTGATGGGCTATGACACTTTGTCTGTACAGCCCCCAGGTCTGTTAAAGGCCCTCACCACTCATGTTAATCCCTTCCAGGGCACTCAGAACCTCCCAGGCTCAGGCCTTTATTTTCCATCTTACAGCTGCTAGCAAGGTTAGTCCCTAGGCCATGCAGTTCCCCCAGCACTTTCCAGAACAGCAGAATTTCTGGCACCTTCATCTTCCCTCCCCTGGTCAAGGTCAGTAGCCCTTTAATTAAAAGTGTTTTTTTTGATTTGCTGTTAATTAAGGGGGATTCTTCCCCCTGCCCCTCCGATCCTTTCTATTCAACAGGCTTATTCCTCTCCTCTCTCCACCGGGTGGCTGCCCCAAGCCAATGAGTCCTATCTGGGGCAATACCCCTTCCCATGTTGGGATGCCTCTGGCCACAGCTGCCCACCCTCCTGGGAAAACTCAGACAGGTCAGGCAGTGCCAGGGTAGGTGAGAACAAAGGCTGAGGGAGGCAGCTGCTGTCTCAGTATGACAGCAGTGGGCCCCGCGTGCCTTGCTCCCTAGGAGGCAGGATGCCTGACTTTCCCTTTGCGCTGGGATGTTCCTCCTGTACTTGGACTCCTTTGATAACACCCTGGGAAACCACAACTAAGTACATTCAAATTCAAACCAGGGGCTCCCATGTTGCTGTCTTGGGGCCTGATCCACAGCCCGCTGAAATCAAAGGGACGTATTCCACAGGCTCCTGTGGGTTTTGGGTCACAGGGGGCATGGAGTGAGGGGCTGCTTAGAGAAAGAGCCCCTGTGATGGAAGAGGAGGGTGGGCAGAGAGAGGGAGGGGTCCCCACAAGTCCTTTCAGAGCCCAGATCAGCCAAGCTGCTCTATATGCCTACAACTAGGCTGGAAGGAGCCAATTTTTATCAGTAAATGTCAGTAAAGTCACTTTCGCAGTGCACACCACAAACTGACAAAAAATATTTCCATTGGTAATAATCAAAGTTTACGGATAGGCAAAGCAGGAGAAATGCTGCTCGAGAATGCTGTAGGGTCGGATTTAAGGCTACACACCTTGTATATTTCGGCATGCCATGTTGAGAGTTTGTGTTTTAACACTTATAAAGCTTTAACTGTCACTGGCGTTCAGTAATTACTGTCTGCTCATTTACCACAAGTGTGAAAATTAAAATCAATCAACATTTTAAAATGCTTTAAAAAAACCATTGGGATGATCACAAATAAAACTGGCATTCTGCCAAGCACCCATCTGATCACGCCCCTGCCTCCTGGTGGGCTGCGGAGGGAGCTAACTTATGCTTGTGAAGCGCTTTGAGATCCTCAGGTGTGAGAGCTATAGAAGAGCAAATCTTTGCAGCTGCTCAGCTCGCCTGCTCCGCTGTAGGCTGCTCGCTCCAGATAGGAGGAGTCAGGCAGGGCATGGGGAACTCCAAGTGCACCCCATGGTGCTGAATCGTGAGCTGGGCTCATAGCTGGCTTGAAACTCACAGGTTTGCCCAAGGAGACTGTGCCCCTGGCTGCACTGAACTGAAGTCAGGTACTTAGCCTGCAAAAGCTCTTCCTGAAACCAGTCCCCACTGGCTGTATCTCTCCCTGACTCAACTCCATGGAAAAGCATCTGTGCAGAGGTAACACTGGAGTCTGGGTGTAAAAAGATGTGCAAGGAGCTGGTCCAATCTCACTCCATAGATACAGGCCTGATTCTCCCATCCTCCACCAAGTGCGGATTTCACATGGTGAGAAGCGAGTACGGAACACTGCCATTCTGACCAGGTCGCCCTTCGTGCACTGGTGTAGGTAGGGACATGAGGTGCAAGGCCAGGTGCAAAATTGCCAGAAGTAATCTCCCCCACCTCCCCACCCCATGCAATGATTCGGTGCCTGGACTTGCACCCCGGTGGGGAAAGCCCGCACTGTCTGGGCGACCCGGCAGCAACTGGACCGTAGGGCTGCTAAGGAACCAGCAACAAATGAATCAGGCTTTGTTTATTCTGGTGCTGGGCTTGTTGTGTGAGTTCATTTAAAAGCGTTCTGCCTTAAATTACAGCCTAATAAATCAATATCCACTTAGCGATACAGGCAAATGAGAACAGTTTGCTCAAAGAATTAAAATTGGCTCAGTGGCTCTCAATCCCCACAGAGCACAAGGCAGCAGATCCATGGCACACAACCTGCCAGGAGCCTCCATCTTCCCCTCCCACCACACCCCGGTGTGTGGGCAGGGCACATTGGAGTAAGGCAGTGCACAGGCAGGCAGTGGTCCTGGGCAACGGTGCAAAGAATCCTGGCTCTGCAGGCTCCTTGTTTGCACCGTTTTCTGAAGGAAGATGGCCAGGGCTAGTCTCTCAATAAATCTCTCCTCCCCAGCACCACATGCCTTCTCCAGCAATCTGGAGCCTTTCTGTCATCTGCCAGCCGCTGCCTTTCCATTCCCAGCTGTGGTTGCTGAGGACAGGTCTGCACTACAGACGTGCATTGGTGCAGCTGCACCACTGTAGCGCGTCTGCAGAAGACACTGTAAGCCGACAGGAGAGCGCTCTCTAGTCGGCATAAAACCCACCTTGGCGAGAGGCAGTAGCGATGTCAGCAGGAGAAGCTCCCTTGTCTGCACAGGAGGCTATGGCTGGAATAACTGCATTGCTCAGGGGTGTGGCTATTTCACCCTGCTGAGCGCAGAGAAATACGGAAGTATGTGTGTTGTGTAGAGCTGGCCTTAGCTAATTACTGATCCATGTCAACTGGACCTCCTTTCGAGGCTACCCAACGCCGTCCGGGCTAACTGTTGGCAAACACTCCCTTGGCTGTGCTAAACAGGAATTCCTCCTTAGGCAAGGTTCAACCCCTGGGTGCCTACTGAGGTGTCCTCACTAGGGTCATGCTGCTCTGGACTCACTTCTTCACTTCAGGTTGCCATTTGCCTCTTGGCACGGAAATTCGTCTCTTTCCTCCAGTTAATTCTGTCTCCTGATGTACAACGTGGGTTGGGGGTGGAATGGAGTAGGGAGGGGATTTACGGGGTGAGGTGTAGTTATAACTCATCACCCCGATAAGAGATCATGTCCGAAGGCCAGGCCTACGCTACAGACATATATTGGTAAGTCCACTTCCCTGAGTGACGCAGGTCTCCTGACCTAGCCCCCTGTGTAGATAGCACTAGGGCTTCTCTGGCTGACATAGCTCCCGCACTCAGGGAGGTGGATTAGGTTCGCCAAGGGAGAAGATCTCCTATCTGCGGAGAAGTGTCTACACTAAAGTGCTACAGCTGCAGCACTGTACGTGAAGACACACGTACACTTAACTAATTTGGGATAAAACTTATTCTGGAATAAGAGTGGTGTTGTGTAGATGTCAAGGACCAAAAAAAGGTTAAAGGGTTTAAACTCTTTCACTGTCTAACGCTGAAAAAATATTCTAGAGATTGGGGGTTTCTGCAGAACCCTGGTTTGCTTGGTTGCTTGGCAAAGGCATCATTCCATCTCCTTTTCTCCTTTCATTAAAGAAAAGAAGGCAAAACAGTTCAACATTGAAATGTAAAGGTGTCAATCCGGCTTTCACTTTAACACCATGCCCTGTGCACATCCCCTTTGCTTTCCGAGGCAAACCTCCTTGCTGGATGGTCACGCAGATGGTGATAACTGACTCTTTGGGCAAAAGAGAAGTTAGTTGAACTGGGTTGGAGCTTGGTGAAGTCTGATCCTATTTCCTCCTAGGTGGTGGTTGGGATTCAGCTGGAGTTAGTGGAAGTGCAAATGCCATCTGGGTCCATTTCTCTGGCCTGGTCTGGTCAGGACATCTCTCAGGATTAGGATGATGAAGGCCAAGCGTCTCCAAAGACAGTGGAGGTGGCACCCAGGATGGTAGCTTCCATCAGTTCTTATATCCCCTCCAAAGTCTCTTTCTTTAAGGACCCAAAGAGGGAGTGATGGGTGGAATAGCCCCTCCCCTCATTATTTTGTCCACCAATAAGGCCTCATTTCCAAGAGACCAATTTTGGTTCATTAATTTCCAGACCCACATGTTCTTCTTTACTAAGCAGGATCTCAACCCAGTCCTGGAGTTCTATCAGCAGCTGTTTGGTCTGGACTCATTCAGTTTTTCAGCCTGGTTTGCTTGCACCTGTTTATAATGTTCTTCGCTAACAATAACGTGACCTGCTTTTCCTAGTGGATTCCCAAGAAGGCAAAAAGTTTATAGGCCTCATTGTCACAATAGCTGCCACACATGGAGTTAATCAGGAATTGTTAATGCACCTCAAACTCAAACTCTGCCTTATTCCGGATTGACTGTCACGTGTGGACACTCTGTAAAGTGCTATGGGATCCTTTGGGGAGAGACGCTCTAGACATTCAGGTTATTCTGGCGCTTCCATTGCAGTAGCCCCATCTCTGCTCCAAATGTGCGGCAGCCTCTCCATCATGTGCGACTATCTAACCTGCCCGCCCCCTTTGCATTTGAATTGTCCTTAACCCTCCCGCTCTTGTCTCTCCCCAAATCCAGACCCCGAATGGCAGCCCATTGAAAATGCACGGCAGCCTCCTTCCCAGTGCCCAGTCCTTTTGAACTAAAAGGATTTTCTCAGAGGCTAAGTTCAAATGTATGGACGTTATTTATTTATCATCCTATTATGTATTATTCATTTATTTAAAAATGGATGGCAGCTGCGCGCCCGCTGCTTAATCACCAGTCTGGGGAGAGAGGGACAGGCAGAGACAGTGACTGATAACCTGGCACCATTACGTGCCACCGGGGGCCTGGTGCTTGCTGGAGATTTTGCATGAACGTGCAAAAATAAATAAATAAATAGCCCCACCCCACCCCTGCTGTCAGTCCCGGAACCCCCCTGAAGCCCAGGAAGTGGAGCGAGTGGTTGGAAGAGGGGGGTTGGCCCTGGGTCTGGCCGCAGGGCGGGGCCCCCAGAGAGTCCATCTCAGGCTGATGTCAAGGAGGAAGGAAGGTGCTATGCTCAGGGCACTAGATTCAGACTTGGGGGCTCTGCGTGAGCTTGGGCAAGTCTCTTGGGCTCTGAGCCTCACTTCCCATCTGTACAAGGGAGGGTAACGGCTCTGCCCTGCCTCACAGGATGCTGGGAGGCACTTGGACACTCTGGTAATTGGGGCTGTACAACCCCCTAGGACAGAGAAATGAATATTGCCTCTGGCTAGGACTCCTGGCTTCACTAACCCCTCCTCCTTCACATCCCTGCTACTTCTACTGCGATGGCAACAAGACATTCGCCAGCAAACGGTGACCAAGTGGCAAGGGAAGGATCGACCAGTGGTTCAGGCAGGAGGGAGACGTGGGCTCTGGTTCCAGCTCTGCCACAGACCCCACTGGGTGACCTCGTGCGAGGTATTTAATCTCTCCGGGCCTCCCTTCTCCATCTGTGAAATGTTTCCTTTGTCTGGCTGTATGTGCAGCTCCTAGCACAACTAGCTGCTCTTGGGTGGGGTCTCTAGCTGCCATCACAGCACAAAAATAAATACAGGTGGCGACAAGGGAGAAAGTGGATACTTTTTTAACTAAAAAAAACCAGCCTTCATTGTCTGTTTTATCACTTGGCCCTGCCCGCCATCTGTACCAACACTGTTCCGTGCCTCAGTTTCCCTATCTGTGAAAGGAGGGCAGTGACGTCCACTCTCTTTGTAACATGCACTTAGATCTGCACAAGCACTAGGCATTCATATCACCTGAAAAGAGTTCTGGGGGCCAGGATCCCACCCCCATGGTCAGCTGTGGGTGGGTGGACCTGAGAAGGGCAGTTGTATAACATGTACGATCAGCCTGGGCTACAGACAAACACCTGGAGCCTCTGCCAGAAATGTGGGGGTCAAATCATTGAGGCTTAAACTTTCCAAAGTGGCCACTGATTGTGGGCACTCCGACTTCTGGCTGCCAGACGCCAAGGTCCCTGGACCTCAGATTCAAGAGCAAATGAGTCCTTGCTTATCCCCAAGTGACTTTTGAGTTGGGGGTGCTTGAGTTTGGAGGTCCCCCCCCAAAGTCTTCCAACTGCTGCTGAGAATGTAGCCTGTCACTTCTGTGCCTCAGTTTCCCCAGCTTTAAATGGGGATTGCTCTGGGGGAGCGGGAGGGAGCCTGCAGGCAAGGTTGCATTTTGCCTCCCTGGTGTTTCACCTCATGGCTTAATTAACATGAAGAGGTAAGTGAGTTTTCAAATGAAAGACCCCAAAGAGTAATGATACATTTCTTCCCCCAAACCTCGCATTCCTCCTGGAGCCAAATGGAAGCCCTCTGCTCCCACCTCATCCTCCCCCTCCCCCCTCTGCCTTGCCTTGAACTTGTTCTAACTGAGACAGACTCAGCCCCTGCCTCCCTCATCTCCCCCTGGCGCTTCCCCCAGGGAGCACATTGTCTGCTCCAGCCTGGTTGATGTAATCCCAGAGCCTGAACAATACTTCCCCACCCCGCTCCCAGGGAAAGGGCATTAGCCGCCCAATGAGATAATTAATCTGCTGCCCGCCCTAATCACCTTCCAGTCCAGTGTGTGGATCTACTTTGTGCTGGCTGGGAACAGGCCTCCTCGTCTCGGAGCCAGCCAGCCCTGCTGCTCCGCACCAACGCCAGGGACAGTTCGGACCCTGCAACTGCTCAGCTCCGTCCCTGCTGCCTCTTGCTCCCTTTTCACCTGGGCGACTACAAGAGGTTGGACCCTCCCCATGACGCTTGGCAGAGGGGGCATGAAGCACAGCCAGATCTCGAGCGTAGGGGCTGATCCTGCTCTCACTGACACCAGGGTTACCCCAGGCGGAAGGCCCTGGATTTTCAATGGTGCAAATGACAGCAGGGAGCAGGAGCATAGTGCTTCACACATCTACCCTGCACAGGGCTGAACAAGGTGCAAGGCCCTGGGGAATTGCGCCTGAGGACTGGGATAGCGGCTAGGGGGCTGCAGGTCAGGATTGAAAGGCATCAACGGAGCTGGGGGTGTACAGCTCCGAGCGGGAAGAGATGGAGACTGAGGGCTGACAGCAGAGCCGTGTGCAGAAAGACCAGCACTGGAACTGCCGAGGGCTCCAGGTCAGGACCGAGGTGCAGAATGCATTAGGAGAAAGGGGGGATTTTGCCCCTTGGCCTGGCTCAGGACTTCAGTCTCAACCCTTCCTACAATTTCCCTTCATGTCCCAGCTCACATCCCTTCCCCCTGTGTGCATTGCAATTGTCAGTCCACAGTCCCAGTTACCAAAGGAGAGTCTCTTCCCAGCCACCGCGCTGCTTGGTCAGAGAGCGAGCTGCTGGCTCAGTGAGTCTGGGTCTCTACGCAGCCCAGAGGAAAGAGCGGCCATTTCTCTCCATGGCTTTGACTAGTCCAAAGTTCCAGGGGAAAGGTCAGGCCCAAGGAATCTGCGCATTCCTGGGGCAGCTTGGGTTGGAGCGGCAGGGAGCTCATCGGCTCCAGTAAAGCCTGGCTGTGCGGACCCAGAACAGTCCATACCCAAGTTTCATTTTTTCAGCGAAATCCCAACCAAAGAGTCACCACCGATGCCAGGCAGCTCTGCACTCAGCATGCTGTGAATGGAAACCTCCACTCCAAGTCCTTTCCCAAGGGGTTCTGGTGCTTCCACTTGCCAATCATCTAACAAGATTGCCCAGGTCAGGCCTGGCCCTTATGGAGCTTCTGCTTCTGTCTCAGCTGGGAGCTCTCGGGTCCGTCGACACTGCAGAGAAGGAGTGTTCTTAACTTGGGTTAAAGAGCAGCAAAGACATGGCAACTCGACTGTTCTCTTAGGTTAGCAGCTCAAGTTAAAGTCTGGGGTTAAATTCAAGATGCTTTCCCAAGTGAAAGAGCACCCATGTCTTCGCTGTTCTGTGAACCTGAGTTCAGGTAGTACCTTTGTAGCTGTGTAGACAGAGGGGCTGGAACAATGTGTATAGTGGGGGTGCTGAGAATTATTAAACCAATCTGTAAACCCTGTGTACGATGGAAACCACTTCAAGCCAGGGGGTATTGCAGCACCCCTAGTTCCAGCACCTATGTGTGTAGACGTGCTCCTAGGTGCAGCCAAGTCCTGCAATGAAAAACAATGTGGGGGTGGAAGTAGCTACTCAAACTTTTCTCAACTTCGCCAAAGATTAGTGGGTGGGGTGGCGCTCTGCTGGGAGCTTCCAGGTTTCCTGTTTTGGGCCAAAGTCGTTTTCACCGTGGTCCTGACCATTTCACAAAGCTGTTTCATCTTTTTCAGAGAGTGGGTTTTAAAGCGGTCAGAAACACACAGAAAATGCAGGAGTCAATAGACCCCCGAGGACTCTGCTTTGAGATAAAAAGTGGAGACTGGAGATTGGGTGGTCTCAGGGGAAGGAGCCGTCTATCATTATGTTTGTCCAACACCTAATGCAATGGGACCCTAAGAGTGACTAGGACCTCTGGGCACTAATGCAAATAACCAGTAACAGTAAAGCCCACAACATAGATTCCAAACTTACCCAGCATTTGGGGTATCCAGATCTGGACTCCAACATGCCATGAAGTTTTGGGGTCCTGGGATTTAGGGAATGTGATGCAGACCTGTCTCTGACAGAGACTCTTCCCCTGCCACTTGGAGCAAGCAGAGCCTGTCACTTGTTATTTTCTCCGCCTGTCTCAGATCTTCCTTTTCTACATTATAAAAAGCTACAAGCCTAACAAACTTTCAATGGGGAAATCTCCCCCTGGAAGGGAAACTTAGCTGGAGCAGCTGGTAGCAGGCTCATTCTCCCAGGGTCGGCAGAGAGATGGGGGATGTTTTCCAGTCTCTGATGCTGGCTTTTCTGGAGATCAAGTATGGTTTGGGGAAGTGTCTGTGCTGGTCAGAAAAATGTTGTCACCTTTTGGTGGTTGAAAATTGGCTTTTAGGCTACATTGAAATTCTGGGGAGAAAATTTCCATTTTTTTCATAAAAACAGACAAACAAACAAACAAACAGGTTTTCATAAAAACTGAACATCTTTCTGAGTTTTATTGGGGGATGGTGGTGGCTTGGCTTGTTTTGACAACTGAGATTACAAAAATTAACAAATGTTCCCTTTGTACCTAATCCGCCTACCAGCAACTGCCCATGGCAATTTTTGGTAGTTTTCATTTTCCTCTGAAATGGTTCACAGATGGGAAACCACATTCTTTTGACCAGTTCTAACTGATTTTTTTCCTTCTCTTATGAAAAAGCGTCTGAAATCCTGCTCCGAACCGGCTCTAGGACGTGCTGCTTGGTTCCGTAGGGAGTGCTGATATTTCAGGAACAGGTGTGTGGGAACGTAGATGTCCATCCAGAAAGAGGCAGGGCCCATTAGACCTCTGAAGGGGCGGCGGAAGAAGTTTTCCTGTCTGTGTGTGTGATAGCCACCTCCTGGAATAGCTACACGCAGCCCTGGCATAGCTGCCGCCGCTGCTCCCAAGGGAGGGCAATGCACCATCATCAAATTCTAGGAGGAAAGGGCAGGCACTGCATTTGTGTGCAGCTCGGAGGAACAACATCCCTCTGCTACTGAGATGCACGTGATGTGACCGGCTGGGCTCAGCTGCCAATGGTTAATTTGGAGGAGCTGGAGTTTAGCTGTGCACTGGCAGGATCCTTGTGTGTGTAACGTGTGAGAGCCAGTTTGCACATGGTGGTAACACCCCAGCCCCCCCATCAGCATTGGCACTGCCAGTCTCTGATAATGAAACAGCTTTGCTCCTCCCCAGCAGAAGCAGCAGCCAGCCAAGCACTGCTGCACAGCCAGGGTTCCCAGCTTTCCCGACACCAGCTTGGTCTGCATCATCCCCACAAAGCAGCGCTTCTCTGGGCAGGTACAGTTTGTGCCCTATTCATCTCCAAGAAAGCAGCAAGCCAGCCAAAGGCAGTGTGTCCTCACAGCCTGGGATTCTGCAGGCACAAGATGTTCTGCCCCAGGCCAGCTCTTGCTGGGAAGCTGAGGCCCATTGCTCACTGCTGGGCACCTCGTGCAAAGGTAGTGTGAACTGGAATCCCCCTCTCACTACTTTGCGCAAGTGCCAGTTGGGCCCAGAGTGAAGGATTCTGGGTCTCCTGATACTCCAGATGTTCTCTGAGCAAGAGTCAGGTTAGCTGTTGTCATCAGTCCATGCCCTGAGCAAGAGCAAGTGTGTTCGTCGGGAAGGAGGAGGCTGGTTCAGTTTGTCCTTCTGTAGGGCCTGACGCCAGGAGGAGCTGAATCAGACAGAAGTGGATGTGGCACCAGATTGGGCCCTTAAATCAGAGAGAGCCTCAGGACTACCAGGCTGCTGTGTGGGCAGTGAGTGAGATGGGGCTGCTTGGCCAAGAAGCGTGGGCCCTGCCGAAGTATCTCCATCCCCTTCTGATCGACGAGCTAATCACTTCCTATTTGCCAGGAGATCAGGGCTCATCTCCAGTCACACCTGACATGCTATGAGCCAAAGGATAGATACACGCACACCCGCTGCCCAAACTGGATCCAACAGGCTATGTGCTCAGCTGGGAAAACATACAATGTTGGCAAAGCCCTGATCCTGCCACTCCCAATGCCACAAGAAACCAGGGAAATCTGCTCTCTGATGCCACTGACTGGTGCTGTCAGAAGGTTCCTGACTGGCACACTGGTTCATAGACTGGGGGGCCAGGACAGACCATAAGACCATCTAGTTTAAGCTCCTGCAGACACAGGTCCTGAGATCCCTGTGAGGAACCCGCTAACTAGGAGCTGAGTCCAGCACGTCTGTTAGAATGAAGCAGCCACGCTAGATTTAAAGCTCCCAGTTATGGAGAATCCACCACATCCTTAGCAGCCAACTACCATTATAATTAGGAGAGAGTCTTTGCGCTAATTTAAGAACAGGGTCACATGGGCCATCAGCAGGTTGTAGGCCTGCAGATTCATGGCACAGCTGGCTGCCTCCTGAGCTGCAGGAGGAGCTGAGCACTAGGCAGAACTTTGGTCTCCAGTGTTTGGGTCTGGCCTGTCTCCTGACCTGCTCCAGCTGTGGAACCTCGGCTCCAAAGATGAAACATCCCTTCAGGAGAGAGTCACCTCAAAGTCCAGCTTGGAAAGGCATCCTAATGCTTGGCTGCTTATCTGGATCCTTTGGGGCCTGATTCGTCCCTGCCTTGTTGCTGTGCTAATTTGTGACGCCTGTGCAGAGTGGGCACAGAGAGGTACCAGGGGAGTGGAGAATTTTGGTAGCATTTTATGTGCACTTCACACAGGGGGGGTAAGTGATGGCACAAAACGCCCAACTCCCCTCTGCCCTGCACCTCATGGAGTCATTCAGGCTAGTGCAAGGTGTGTATAACACACTGCCCCAATCACAACAGGAACATTTCACGCCCGCGTTGCACGGATGTAAGTGACTCCACCGGGGAGAGGCAATGGGGGCTATGGGAAATCGGGGCCAGTAGCTTCCTGGCAAGAGATTGGCAATTCTGCATGAGGAATTGCAGAGGTGGCCATGCCGGGAGCCCTTGCCAGCCACGCCCCTGGTGTGCCAGGCCTGGTACAAGCACAGCAAAGGGTGTACAGTAGTTCTCACTGTGAGTGTAGGGCTGGCGAGAGAAGTCTGTGGGCCTGGGAGGTGAGTAGACCGAGGCAACCCCCGTGTCCGCTTCAGGAGCAGCTACAGCCACTGCTGAGACACCCAGCTCAGGAATTTCCCTGGCTAACATTTAAGAAAAGAAGCGATGCCGCAGCTGGCTCTGGGAGCAGCGTCTTGCTGGCAAGCCCCAGGCCCTGGCAAAGGGAGGATGGAGGCAGCAAGCCAGGCTCCTGCTTCTTTTAAGGGGTTGATGCTGTCAGAGAAGTGCTGGGGAGGGGGGAATAAAAGGAACCCAGCTACTGATATCTAAATTAATGCCTGTTTCCCATTAATCCTGCTGTTTGTGGCTCTCGCTAGGACTATCAGGGAGGGGTTTTTTACCCGCCTTTCCCCACAGGCTGGATGTTGTTACAATCAGAGCAATGTTGCATGGAGACTTAATCCCCTGTCAGTCTCTCACAGATCAGATGAGGTTCTCAAGGCAAGGCAGCAGCAGCCCCTGGAAGAGAGAGAGGAGGCAGGAGCAGACACGCTAACGACCCATCCTCTCAGCTCATCACCGCTGAGGTGGGCAGTGGCTCTCTGCACGCTTTGGTGCCATGGGCTGTTCATTTTAGCTTGTTCCAGCATTTCCTGGAAACACGGAGGTAAATACACACTGAGGGCCATTTGCCTCCAGGACAGACACTCTCCCGGTAGCCGTGTCCAGGGCCCTGCACCGTTCACGCCAGTGCAGAGCGTGCAAGAAGGGCAGTGAAATCAGAACGCGAGAGCTGCCCATCTCCACCACCACCTTTGTGCTGGCTGCAGCCGACTAGGCAAGGAGCAGGGCAGTGGACACTCCTGCCCTCAGCACGTCTGCTTTCTATGCAGGATGGTCTCTTCTGGCCGTAACATTTGCCCAGGGTTGGCAGGGGGGCTGGGAATGGCTGCTGCGGGATGTGGATGGAGGGGAACGGGAGTTCAGATGGGTCCGTCCGTCTGGCTCCTTGTAATTTACAATGGGGAGGGGAGCGTTCCCAAAGAGGAGTTTCCCTCTGCAGCACTTTGAATATTTATAGCTGGGTTTGGGGCCTTAGAAGGCCAGAGCTGAGGGGGGTAGTGTGGGGACCTCCCTCTCTCTTTCTTGCCTGATCTCTCCTGACAGACAAGCACAGTTTTTCTCCTAAACAAAGTCCTTGTCCAGCCAAGCACACAATGCAGTGCCATTATGCAATGGGGGACGGAAAGGAGGGGTGTGGGCCGGCTGCCTGCTGACAATGCACACAAGTGGCGAGTGGAGAAGCCCCTATTGTGTCTGATCAGGAAGGGCTGAAGTCCATGTCTAGGCCTCAGTGAATGGGACCATTGTGTCTGAGTCCTCCATCTTCTCGGCACCAATCTTCCCTCTTCCCCCTCGGTACCAAAACATGGCAGCAAAAATTGCCTTCTTCAAGCCCATATGATTCCATTGCAGCCTGGTTTTTCCAGCTTTCTAGCAAGAGGAAGGTGCAAAACCTTTCCTGTTAGAGGGAGCATGCTGAAGGGCCATGGCAGTCCCAGCATGTGTTATTCTAAACTCATCACCATCAGGCAGGCCAGCCTTCTTCGTACCCGTGGCAGATGCTATTGGCCAGGGGAAGCAGAAGGGGATGAGTTAGGATATTGGTTAAACCAAGAGGGATGATATTAGCAGGAGTGTTGTAAGCAAGACACAAGCAGTAATTCTGCTCTACTCCGTGCTGGTTAGGCCTCAGCTGGAGTATTGTGTCCAGTTCTGGGCACCACGCTTTGGGAAGGATGTGGACAAATTGGAGAGTCCAGAGAAGAGCAACAAAAATGATTAAAGGTCTAGAAAACATGACCTGTGAGGGCAGATTGAAAAAACTGAGTTTGTTTAGTCTGAAAAAGGGAAGATTGAGGGGGGACAAGATAACAGTTTTCAAGTACACCTCTACCCCGATATAACACTGTCCTCGGGAGCCAAAACATCTTACTGCATTATAGGTGAAACTGCGTTATATCGAACTTGCTTTGATCCACTGGAATGCACAGCTCCGCCCCCCCGGATCGCTGCTTTACCGCGTTCTGTCTGAATTCATGTTATATTGGGTTGCGTTATATCAGTGTAGAGGTGTACATAAAAGGTTGTTATGAGGAGGAGGGAGGGAAATTGTTCTCTTTAATCTCTGAGGACAGGACAAGACGCAATGGGCTCAAATTGCAGCAACGGTGGTTTAGGTTGGACATTAGGAAAAAAATTCTGTCAGGGTGGTTAAATACTGGAATAAATTGCCAAGGGAGGTTGTGGAATCTCCATCAGTGGAGATTTTTAAGAGCAGGTTGGACAAAGACCTGTCACGGATGGTCTAGATAATACTTAGTCCTGCCTTGAGTGCAGAGGGCTGATTAGAAGACCTCTCGAGGTCTCTTTGCATCCTGTGAGTCTGTGATATACTCTAGGAGCTAAGCAGGGGGATTGGGCCTCTCTGACTCATGGGTTCTAGGCCTGGCACTGAACTGGAGCAATCACTTCCCCTCTGTGTGTCTCAGCTTCTCCCTCTGTCAAATGAGGATGGTTATACTGACCTGGGGAGGGTGTCAGGCTTAGAGACTGACTTTGTAAAGTGCTTTGAGATCCTCAGGGGAAAGGAGCTAGATCAGTGGTTCTCAAACTTTTGTACTGCTGACCCCTTTCACACAGCAAGCCTCTGAGTGTGTCCCCCCTAATACATGAAAAATACTTTTAAATATATTTAACACTATTATAAATGCTGGAAGCGAAGTGGGGTTTGGGGTGGAGGCTGACAGCTCACGACCCCCCATGTAAGAACCTCCTGACCCCCTGAGGGGTCCCAACCCCCCAGTTTGAGAACCCCTGACCTAGAGAAAAGCAAATCATTTGGCCGAGATCTTAAAAGGTGCCTCAGCCCAGCATTTTACCAGTACTTCGGCATTGCGCTGCGCAGTTCCCGTGTTCAGCTCTTAGGCTGTTGGAACTCCTTTGATGTCATTGGAGTTATACCCTTGATTTGAGCCAGTGTAAATGAGATCAGAATCAGGCCCATCAGCTCCTTTCTGCTCCATTCCAGCCCCTACTTTTGCTGCGGGCTCAGGAGCAGAGAACGTCTGCTCGGGCTCTTTGATATCTGGGGAGCTCATGTTTTATTCTCTCAAGTCTTCCATTTACATAAAAGGAGTGAATTGGGGAGGAGGGGGGAGAGTCCACCACAGGCCGGTAGACACAGAACTTTGGGGTGCATTCTCCCCATTCACTGGCCGATTGTGCTGCAGAGTAAATAGGGGAATTCTAGAGACCTCCTTGAAAGCGAATGGGATTTAGCAAAACAATTAAAGCCACATATTTAATAGGGTGGGTAACTAAAGTATGATCCATTGATCTGAGAAAAGGAATATCAGCTATCTGACTCCCCATCCATTTTGCTTTTGAAAGAAAGGGTCTATGCTTGTCCAATAATTCCCCTATTGCCATGATTTCCCCATATCCCACTCACTTGGCTGCTTGTTGTATAACTTTTGAGTGGCAATGTTCACTGCAGGCATTTTTTTTGATTCTGCCAAGGCCTAACCCAGAGAACCTGATGGGGTTCACTGCAAAGCTTTGATGACTCTCTTAATTTTTCTGAAACTGGAGACCAGGGTTGGAGGTTGGCTGCCTGAGGCTTGTGGGAGCAGGGGAAAATCTGCATGACATCTTGATCTGATGGGCAAAATCAGGGTCCGCAGTATCAAGATGGCACTTCTGCAGCTCAGCCCCCCGTGGGGGTAGGAGACCTTGCAAGGAAGCATCCTGGTGCTGTAAAGTGTGATAGTTCAGTAGTAGGAATACAGGACTAGGTGAGAGGCACAGGGGTTATCTAGTGGATCAGACACTGGCCTAGGAGTCAGGACACCTGGGTTCTCTTCTTGACTCTGCCACTGGCCTGCTTTGCAACCTAAGGCAAGTTACTTCACCTCCCCACCCCAAGACCAGGAGCGTATGTCAATCCCAGTGTCCTGACCAAATTCCGATTTGCATGTAGTTTCAACTGGATACAGTATTCTTTACTTCCTGACCTAAGGTATTATCTAGGATAGCCACAGGTTGTTAAACATGTCTCTTCTTGGCAATGCCTGCTTTTCAGGGGTGGGCGAATTGAGGCACATATACCTTTTTCTAGGACTGACAAGCCCTTTGGGATCTTTTTGGAGAGAAGGTGCTAGGTAAATGCCAAATATTCATTGTGAAAGACAAGGTGGGTCAGTTAATATCTTTTGTTGGACCAATGTCTCTGTCGGGGGAAGGTACAAGCCTTGGAGCTACACAGAGCTCGACTTCAGGTCAGATTTATTATGTGGTTTGGAGATGTGCTTGTGGGTAAGATGCTGGACTTGGGAGACCTGCTTCAGTGTCTGGCTGTGCCGCAGACTCCCTGTGTGACCGGGGGTGAGTCACTTACTGGGTCTGTGCCTCAGGAGGTCAGGACTCTCTTTACATTGTAAATTCTTCAGGGCAGGTACTTTGTTTGTACAGAGCCCAGCACAATGGGGCTGTAATCTGGATAATGTCCAGAGACCTGGCATACTTCTCACCTTCTACCAGGACATCATTTAACCATCTCTTTATTTGTTCGTTTGTTTTTCTTTAGCCTTTTGCAGAAGAGGAAGAAACTCAAACCACAGCCACCTCCGATGGATGCAGTTCTGCACCAATCCCAGCCAGGGAAGAGGGATAGAAAGAAGCATCCCTAGTTCAGAAGGGGAAATAAAGAACTTTGGAACATGCAGGCTTTGAACTTAGCATAGCCGAGAGGGTTCTGTTCTTTAAGCTGGAATGTGACCTACACCACGGCGCGTAAGAACTGCCTAGATGCGCATGTGCCTGCAACGCATGGTCACGATGCAAACTTGAGAAAACAAACACAATCTGACCCAGGATCTGTGTAGAGACAGTGAGGGCTCGACAGAGACAGGTTACACCTCCCCAGGCCTAGGGTGGGCTAGACTTTTCCCACCTATGAGGAATTGCCTGGTCAGGAAGAGAGTAATGTCACTGTCTTCTACCTGCAATGCTTTGAGTGGCTTTTGATGACTGGCTGGCTTGGCTGTATAACTCCAAGGCAAGGATGAAAGTCTGGGGGATCCAGGGAGGGAAGGAGTTACGCTACTGCACACATGGATGCTAGAGGCCCTGGCTGTCCTGTAGAAGGTAAGCCTCAGCTTTTCTTGCATTGTTACTGACCTACCCCACGCACATACTCACACCTATCACTAGATGAGTCCCTTCCACTGATCCCTAAGCCACCAAGAATTGCCCAGACACATAGAGCCAGTGGCTGCAGCCCAAACACCTCGTGGTTCCTCGTGATCTTAAGGAAGGTGGGTTTCTGCAGTGGGGAAAAGGGCAGACAAGACAGAGCCCTGAGCTTCAGGTTGTATCAGCAGTCTCCTGGGGTGAAGGGCTGAGGAGAGCAGGAGAAGACCTGGGAGGGGGATGGAAGTGCAGAGCAATGGATGATAATCAGAGGAAACCCTTGGATGAGTGATAGAAGTGAGGAACCCCCGTCAAACACCTGCGACTCTCTGGGGACTCTGTCCAGTGGCTCAACTTCTCTTGCGTCGGGGGCATTTGGCTCTGGGATCTTGGCTTTCAGGCCCCTCTCTGCCACAGAATGACAGCCAATTAGCAGTAGGGGCAGGAATTTAGCCTGTGGAGACTGGAGCTGGACCTGGATGGGGGAGCGGGATTCTGGGAGTACCAGCCATGAGTTTCAATGGGAGTTAAAGGATCTAGGCCTTGTGCCGGCCTTCTGTCTGGGGTGAACATCACCTGGGAGAACTCATTATCATCATCATCATCATCATTTGTGTTATCATGGTGCCTACAAGCCCTAGTCCTGGACCAGGATCCTGTTGTGCCAGGCGCTGTACGAATACCTGAACAAAAAGACAATCCCTGCCCCCTAAAACGTGCAATCTAAATATGAACCAAGCAACAACAGACGGAGACAGACTGACGGCGGAGTACAAGGAAACAATGAGAGTGTGTTGGTCAGGGTGACAGGTAGACGTCTTTGTCTGCGGCCTGACCCTTGACAAGTTTTTTTCGGCATCATGACGAAGGAGGAGCAGGATGAGTAGGGCTGGCTGGAAACAAGAATTCCAATTTGTGAAAAACGTCAAGATTTTGAGATTCCTTCTTTTTTTGATTGGAACAAAAACTAGCCCTTTCAGAGACAGAGCATCTCCCACTCCACACCAGCCAATCGCTTGGTGGTCAGAGCAGTCATCTCATTGGGGACATGGGAGACTCAGGTTCAAGTCCCGACTCCCACATCCCAGATGACTGTCCCAGGCTATAGACTCAGTCTCTCCTGTTTTCATTTTATACAAATAGTTAAAGATTCTTTGGGCCAGAGAGCAAGAGAGAGGAATTCCATCCTGGACCCAACAAAATTTGCATCAAAACCGATACGTTTCTGCAAAAAGTTTTGGTTTTGACAAATGGGCATTTTCTGATGGAAAAAAAAATGTGTCAAAAAAATCCTGACCAGCTCTGGTAATGAGCTGGTTTTATGTACAAGGAGCCCATCCCAAGTGGGAGGGGCAGCATGCAAGGAAGTATGAAGGTGCTTTTTGGAAGGTACCCATCTGAACCGTATAGAATCTGCAAAACTGGGCTTGAAATCTCAGAATCAGGGCCAGAGATGCCACAAGAAATGGCCCCTCTGGATATTTTAATGCCTCTCCCCGAAGCAGGAATTAAAGAGGGAAAGGAAGGACAATAATGATTTAAAATCAATGCAGCCAGTTTTCTCCAGGGATTAAGGTCCAGTCTGGGTTTGAGGCCCAGGTCTCGGGTTTGGTTCTCATTCCATCTGAATTGGTTCAGGCATCGCTTGAACCCTTGGTCTCTTTTAATCTGAATCTGGGACTTTCCAAGGAGTCCAGGGGAATTAGGTGTCTGATCCTGTTGAATTTCAAAGGAAGTTGGGTCCCTCTATTGCTTAGGATCCTTCAGAAATCCCAGCCTGAAATAATAACAAGGGGGTGGTCCTCCCCATCCTCCTGGGCTTAAGGGATGCCTGCTGCACCCCCTAGCCCTCCCGTTGGGCACAAATGAAGGCTAAAATTTTCAGATGCATTCAGTCTCTGTTTAGAGATCAGACCATGCCAGCCATGCTCTCATCCAGTAGTGCTGCTCTTCTCAAATACCCGTCGAATCTCAGGGAGATCGCTTGCCACATAACACATTGCTCAGCGTGAGCGGTTAAGTGGACATATTTTCTCACAGGCTGGGTGTTGAGCTCTCACTCTGGCCAGGACATGATTTTATTTAGTTTTTACCATGGACAAATTTTGATGACAATTTCTTTTTTCTTTTTTGTCAAAAATTTTCTTGATTTTTTTCTTTTTGCAGGTTTTTATAACAAAACAAACCAACTCTACAAGGCAATTTTTGGTGACTGGGAAATTTTCAGCTTTGAGTTTTTTTGTTTTTTAATGAGAAAACAGAAATTTTAAATAAAAACAGCAGAGAATCCTGTGGCACCTTATAGACTAACAGACGTTTTGGAGCGTGAGCTTTCGTGGGTGAATACCCACTTCGTCAGACGCAGGTAGTGGAAATTTCCAGGGGCAGGTATATATATGCTAGCAAGCAAGCTAGAAATTTCCATGGGGCATGGGAGTACTACTAGAAGCAGCTTATAGATATCTCGTAGCTTGCTTTGCTAGCATATATGATACCTGCCCCTGGAAATTTTCCACTACCTGCGTCTGCGTCTGACGAAGTGGGTATTCACCCACGAAAGCTCACGCTCCAAAACGTCTGTTAGTCTATAAGGTGCCACAGGATTCTCTGCTGCTTTTACAGATCCAGACTAACATGGCTACCCCTCTGATACTAAATAAAAACAGACATTTCCATTGAGTCTTAATTCCCCTTTCCCAGGGAAAAACTTCTTAGTGGGACGTTACCAGCCAGTGGTCCTGAACTCTTCCAAAAATCTAGCTGCAAATGTCTCTGAGCGCTTTTTGCAAAGCTGAGCTCTTTGGAATGTCCAACCACAGTTGTGGGTGCTGAGCCTTGGCAAATTTGGCTCTGTGAAAAATTCAACCCCATGTAAACAACTCAAACCACAGAGGAAGTTTCCAGAGGAGGCAAACTCATAAACTCCCCCTGCCCTAATGAGTCCATTTCCCCTTGCTCTCAGTGTCCTCATTTCTCTGCTGTGAAGTCACTTTCCATCCATCCTGGCTGCCCAAGAAACAAACAAAGCCCTACATATATATATATATATATATATGTAAAGGAACATTTCTTCCTTGAGGCATTTAGCTCCCGATCCTTTACTGTCACAGAGGCTGCCAGTGCTCTCCATCCAAATGCACAGACCCCTCCTTCCTATCCTGCACTAACCTCCTTTCATTTGTTTTCCATGGAGGGGGCAGTCAGGTTTACCAGCTGAGTGACGTCCGATTCCATCCCACACCCCAGGTTGTCTTGGGTTTTGGCTTGATGTATTTAATTTCCTAGCTGTTTGCTTCACACTGGCGAGGGGGGAATGGAACATGTTCTTTGAACAGATCCCCTGCGAGTTAGTCAAGAGAAAAACTACACACCCTGGAGTCTTAAAAGCTCTGACTTTTCACATGACAGTGGAGCTGTCCAAAGCATTAGAAAAAGAAGTTTCACCTTTCCTTGTGTGTTTCTAAACACAGAACCCCCGTTTGCAGGATTCACAGGCACTGTTATGTCACCCTTCATCAACCACACGGTAACAGGGATATTTTTTTTCTTCTCCCGCTGTGCATCTGCATGTGAGCTCTGTGCTGACTGGAGAGCCAGAGAGGCTGAAGGTCCATGTACAGCATGCCATCTCCCATTCCACACAGCATGGGCAATGTGGCAAGCTTCCCCAGTACCTAACCTCACACCAATGTGCTTCCCCCTCAGCTTGGAGCTCACCTCTGCCCCACCTTGGTCTCTGTTGCCCAGTCAATCCTTGGCCGCTCTGCTGAGGCTTCTGCTAAGAGAATGGTGGTTTGTGTGAGGTGGATATTTATAGACTCATAGACTTTAAGGTCAGAAGGGACCATTATGATCATCTAGTTGACCTCCTGCACAATGCAGGCCACAGAATCTCACCCATCCACTTCTATAACAAACCCCTAACCTATTTGTCCATTTTGACCTGGGCGTAGAATCATCAACTTGTGTTATGGAGGTGTCTCAGCTGCCATCAGCTAGCAATGGCTGTTTTCAAGCCTCATTGACCTGGGACCTGATTTTCTGAAGCAGCTGAGCACCCACAGCTCCAGCTGAAGGCTGTGATATCTGTAGGTGCTTGTCTTCTCTGAAAATCAGGCCTCTAGAGTGGAAATCTGAATCTTATGAGGCAGAGGAGTGCATCCCTGAGGCCCACTCTCTATTTTTAGCCGCCATCTTTAAACATGGCTGCTGCGTGACCTGATTTCTACTCTGAAGGTGTTTGGTCAGTGTGGATGAATGATTTCACTGCCCTGTGCCTCGGCCAAACCAGCTGTGGATTGAGGCTAATGCTGTCCTACCTGCGTGGCTTGTTCAACTGACCGTGAAGTGGTTTGGTGTTCTTGGCTGACCAGGGTCTTGACAAGGGCGAAGGACTGGCACCCGTCCTAGTCTTTAACATCTTTGTTTATTAGCCTTTCGCTTGGCTCCTGATTGCTGCCAGCCTCGCAGGAGCTGCAGGCTCTGAGCTGAGAGTTTTCTAATGGGGTGGCCATTTTGTCTTGTTGAATCGTCTCCTGTGACGTTTCTTTGGGAGGCGGCGGGGGCGGGAGGCTGCTAGCTTGCCTCTCCCTTCTGGAGCACTGGCAGCCACTTTCGGGAACAAAAGACCTCTTCCTTTTCTAGGTAAGAAAGGCTAACAAGCCTGACCATAGGCCCTGCGTTAACGATTCTCTTTGAAATTACTGCCTGCTCTGTCCCAGCTTTCCTTTCCTTTTCAGATTACCCAGTGTCGCAGCGTCTGCTTCCAAAAGATGGCAAAGTGTTCTCAGTTCTTGTCTGAGCTCCCAGAGACAGATTCCCGAGGGATTCTGTTTGAAGATCTCAGCTGAGCCCTGCCAGCGCAGAGCTGTGAATGGGATGCCCATTGGGGGTGTGTGTGGAAGGGATGGAGGAGGTACCGAGCCCCTGCCCTCAAAATGAGAGTGATTGGGGAGGGAGGAAATCTCCTCCTAGACAAAAGGCTTCTGCCCTGTTTAGTGGAAAGGTCCTTCCTAGTCATCATTCCAGCCAGAGAAGAGAGCTTCCTCCGCCATTAAGATATTAAGTGGTGGATATTAAGAGTTGAAGCTAAAGCTAGTGAGGTCAATAGGAGTCTTTCCATTGACTTCAGTAGACTTTAGATGAGGTCCTAGGGTCTAGGTTGTCAGAATAGGTCATCCTGATGCCCAGCAAGCTGTGCTTTTTGGAACATCCTACCCTAAGCCTTCATGGGAGAAGGAAATGAATTCTTCCTTTGAACCTGCCTTGACCATCTCTTTGACAAGAACAGAGTCTGTTCCAGGAGACCTTTCATGCACATGTATCTGCACCCACAAGCATTTGTGGGGTAGGGATGAGTTCAGTGCCTAGTGGGTACAAAAAGAGGCTGTTGTCTGGGATGGTATCTGCACTTTTAAAGCTGCAGATTTTAAAGCTGGAAGAGGGACCATTGTGATAATCCAGTTCGACCCCGGTAAAACTCAAGCCACTTTGTGCAGTTAATACCTGTTCTGAAGTGGAGGACAAATGAACTAGACCATCATGAGCGACTGGATCCTACTGGCTGGAAGTGCCTGGGCCCTGGTGGAAGGTGACCCTAATGTTACACAAAATATTCACCAAAAAGTAGGACATTTTTCACATTTCATGGCACTGGTCTGATCATCTGGGAAACCTGAGAGATTATGCAAGTTTTCACTTAAAGCCAGGATGTTTGGTTGTTTCCCAGTACTGATTTTGCAGTTAACGGTTGCCATTTGGTTCAGCTGAAGATTAGTTTCTGGGATATCAGGCAAAACTTCGCTTGCATCAGAGGCTGCAGACAGTATTGCTCAGCTTGCCTTGAATTTTCCCTAAGCCAGTAATATCAGAGAGGAAATTCTGAACACACAGAGCTGACCCCCCAGCTGGCATAAGTCAGTGTCACTCCCCTGAAGTCAGCGGCAGTCGGTGGAGAGGCGTTGGCTGGAGGCTGGCTCGAGATCTCCGAGTGAGCTTCCAGTGAGTCATGATGCACTCCCCCAGCTCTTACAAAAAGATGAAATAACTCCCTCCACCCCCCACTAATTCTGGAGCCCAGAGCTGCTCCCAGGGAAATGAACAACAGAACTCTACTCAGCATCAGTGGAAGCAGGATGCGGCCTGTCGAGAGGGAGTGTCCGTGTTTCCAGCTCCAGGACACCGCTGGTCACCCGCTGCTCCTGGAGGCTGGCCCTTAGGGAGGAGTCCTCTCAAGAGCATCAGTTATTTGGGAAAGGAGCGACGCTCTCTTGAGACTGAGAGGTGGCATCTTGCTGAGGTGCCATGCTACCACACCCAGTGCCCAGGTACTCACAGGCCCAGACAGTGCCCGTGTGGGTAACCGACCAGTCCAAGAGGTGCCACTCAGGCCACTCTCATTAGGACCTGTCCTATGGCAGCGGTGATCACTCTGGAGTCCTGAGAGCAGCTATGTCCGCCTGCCCCTCTGGTTTACAGTAACTAGCTTTAGCGAGATTAATCCTCGTGTCGACACTAAACGAACCCCTGACTCCCCCGGACATCTTACCATCTGAATCCATGGAAGCCAACCGCATCAGAATTGCGGGAGGGGGGCAGTGCCCCTCGTCTTGGCTCTCCAGCTGCCCGGAGGACAGGGCTGGGTTCAGGAGATGGCGTCAGGAGCTCCAGTGGCAACTAATTAAATGCGTAGCCCCGTTAGCTTTGTTCCTTCCCCCCCAATCCTTCTCTTCCCGCTTTGCCGCCTGCGTCATTTGTGTCCCTTTTAAACACCCCCCCCCGCCCCTCTCCTCCCTTGCCAACATGGTAAATAGGGGCTGGCTCCTTTTCTCTATTATCCTGCAGAGACCTGGGGTGGGAGGGGGCAGCCAGCTGAGCATGCTTCTCACTGCCCGACAAAAGTAGGGCACCCAGAGCAGATGCTCTTTGGCTGAATGTGATGGGCGAAGCCATCTTGTGCCTCCGTGCCTGGCTCTAAAATGGCTGCCCATCCCAAAATGGTGCTGAGCACGAGACGCCATCTGCAAAGCTGGTCCCACGCCCAGCTTGGCCTTTTTATGCAAAATGGAATTAATTAGATTTGAATATGGTAATTAAGCCCTCAAGCCCTCCAGTACTAGTAGTTTTGTTCCTTTCTTTTCGTGCTCTCCTCCCCCACTGTCCCCCACCCGCCTTCGCGCCCAACGTACCCTTCTTGCATCCTAATTAAATGTTTCATGTAGGAAATGCCACCGCTTTCCCTTCCCCTTGACTTCACGAGGCTCTGTTTTGTCCTGGGGACCCCTGTTCAGTTCTCGTTGGCAAATGCCCCTTCATCTCTAGCCTTCCTTACCAAGTCTGCATCTCCCCTTCCCCTGAAACGTAGCTACACAATACGCAACAACCACGCCGGGCGGGGAATTTCCAGTGGATTCATTTTAAAAGCCCTTTTTTTAAAGCGATACATTTGTATCACAAATCCCATCTTCAAAAGGGCAGGGCCAGATATTCAGCTGGTGTAATTCTGCAAAGATCTATTGACTTCAGTGGAACTATGTCAATTTACACCAACCGAGAATCTGACCCTCAGCCTCCATTTCGAATAATACAAAGACTTTTCTATCTTCAGTATCTTTCTGCATTGAACCTGGTTAATGTATTTGTATTAGCCCAATGTACGTGGAGAGCTATATTTATATACATAGTGATATAAATTATGTGCTGTAATGGCTCTGATTTAAATAACATTGACTGGGATGTTCAGTATGATACCAGTCAAGTGGGAAAAGGGGTTTCTAAACGATTTCCCCACATTTAAAACAAACTCAGGTGATATTTTAAACATGTCTCCTAAGTCTTTGCATCACTGACATCTCCATTTTCTTTCCCTTTTGCACACAAATTGTGTTTACCTGCAACTGTTTGTTTCAGTGCTGCTGACGTGGCAAGAAAAATTGTCTAGTGGTTAGAGCAGCAGACTGGCAATCAGGACTCTCCAATTATATCTGCAGCTCTGAGTGAGCAGAGGGGTTTAGCAGCTGGAGCAGGAGATTAGGAATTGGGATTCCTGGGGCGAAATCCTGGCCCTACTGAGGCAGGTGGAATTTTCCCATTGACTTCAATGGGCCAGAATTTCACCCCGGGTTCTATTTCTGGCTTTCCCATTGATTTTGATGTGTTTCCTTGAACAAGTAACACCATGACTCTGTGCCTCAAATTCTACATTATATCATGGTGAGAAAGACACTTGCCTCCCAGGGGTCTGAGAGTTAAAGAGTGAATATTTGGAAGGTGCTTTGAGATCCACAGATGGAAGGAGCGACCTATAGAAATGCAAAGCTTTATTTTGTATTCGTTAGAAGACCACATCTAATATTGGAATCCCCCAGTGTAGCTTAGTGGAATATAGACTCTTACTGTTACCTACTATTACTGTCTTGTCTGATGCATACAACAAGGTTGAGTTTCTTTTGAATTTCTCTTGGATAGTTTATAATTTAAAAAGAAAAAAATGGTGTTTGATTGCACTTTCCTCCCTCCGTCCCCCCCAGGGAAAGATTTTAACCAGGAATTCTGTTTTTTTCCTTTCCCTAAATTTTCTAACTGCTTATATCTGATTGATTCAGCTGCTCTGACCCTGTAGTCTGCCTGGTTGCTGTATGTTTTGGGTATGTACCAGAAAGAGCACGTGGCCGGACACTTTAATACACCTTTACAAATCTGCAGCCTGCAGGGAATCTTTTTTCCACATGAAAATTTTGTTTTCATCTAAAGTTTTCTTTTTCATTTTGCTGGGAAAAATTGGGTTTTGGCATTTTTCAGATTTTCACTGAAAACCCTAAAATTGATAACTTGGGGGTTCAGTTGCTGAAAACCCAAATAACCTTCAGTTGTTGAACAAAGGGCTTGATTTTTTTTTAACAAAACAGGCTTTTTGTGTATTTATTTTTGAGAAAATTCCCGTTTTTCTCAACAAGCCATTTTCCATTTTAAAAAAACCCAACCATTTAGACATCAAATGTTTTGACTCTCTCTATGCAGATCACAGAGAGTAGTCTGGTTTTTTAAAAGTCAGAAGAGGCCATCAGATCATCAAGTCACTGGCCTACTGCACATTAGACCAGAGAACCTGACCCAATTTTCCCCGTATGGAGTCCTGTTGGTGAATCGCACTAGGCCAGACTCAGCAGGGAGGCTCAGCTCCCCTTGCTCTGGGTTGGGGCTGAGACACACTGGTGAACAGCAGGTGATGGAGGAGGAGTTGCCCTGCCACTGCCTGGTCTGAGGATAAAGTTGTGTTATCCTCAATGAGTCTAAGGCCTCAATCCAGGGTTAAGTCGTGCATGGGCCTTGTGCTGTCTCCTCTGTACAGGGCTGGAGGATTTCGCCCAGAGAGAGACGGTGCCAGCTCCCAGGGCTGTCAGTGCAGCAACTTTTAACATCTCAGTGTGGAGGGAAGTGGGGGAAGACCAACTGACATTTATAATTAACTAGGGAGGTAAAGAGCTTCACTGTGGTGAAATGACAGCTTTCTGCCTGTGGGACTGGCCTTATTGCTGAGGATTGAGGCTCGCCTGGGGATGCCGCTGAGCAAATCACTTAGTTCAACGATCTTGGTGGCATTGCTTTTTTCTGTTGGGGTGTGACTGGTGGCAAGTGCAAAGCCAAGGTACCGCTGATGCCCTCGATGGGTACCTGTGCACGAGGGTGAATCTGCCCCATGTGGATTCACCCCCAGCAGTTTGCAACATCCTCTCATTGTGGATCCTCTGCAGCTGTGGGAAGCACTGGGAGATCCTGTGAACCCCTCCCACCTTCAGCCCCATCTTAAAGCGACTGGCATGGGGAGCATTGTCCGATGTTAACGAAGGGACTGAGTGTCGCAGGTAGCCTGGGTTCAGGTGTTATTTTGGGAAGCGCTGGGGTGAGGCTCCGTCTTGCTCACCCTCCTCTCCCACCCCCTTAGCCGCAGCTGCGCGGAGGAGGAAGGGAGGTTGAGTCATGTATTTCTCACCAATGAACGTGGAAGCATCCATTCAGCAGTGCCAGCGCTGAGCGGTTGCACTGATGAGCTTGTTTGTCAGAGCCCAGCTGATGCAGGGCTGGTGACAGAAGGCCCAAGCAAAGCTCTGGTCGCCAGATGGACTTGGAAGGGTGGAGATGCCCAGGGCAAAATGTCTGAGAGCACAGCTCTGCCCTGCAGTGTCATGGGGGGCCCCTTGCTCCCCATCCTGCCTGGGCTCTGCTCCCCATCTCAGCCCTGCCCTGTAACATACAGGGGCTGTCCCACTCCTGCATCTCCTGATACCCTGGCAAAGCCCTGCCTGCAGTGTCAGGATCTGTCCGGCTGCACAATGGGCCCCTGCTCTGACCTGCCCTACAAAGACCCAGGAGCTTTCCCCACAGTTTCAGCCCCCACCCCCACTGAGGTTTGGGAAAGGTCTGCAGTGCCCTAAATCCCCTGGGATGTTCCCAGCTCCCCAGCACACTCTGTGGGTCAATGGTGCTCTGCGGATTGCTGGCTAGCGACATGGTGACAGATCCTTTTCCTTGTTCCGGCCTGGCAGATTGTATTAAAGGAAGCAAAGAGTCCACGAAATGCTTTTCCTAACGTTACTGCGCCATGTATGCAGTTGTTGTCTCTGCCACAGGGGATGTTATGTGATTGTGAATGAGAGGGATAAGGCTTGAAAAATCCACTCATGCGCTCATCTGCGGTGAAGGAGAATCTTGCCTGGGTGAGTGCAAGCAACTTCTGCAGAAACCCCCCAAAATGTAGGCTCTTAGCCATTATTCTTGGGGAAGAAACCTTCTAAGCATGAACCAAGTGCAAGAAGTGCAGTGCGGTTTTCCTGAATCTGCAGAAAGTTTGTTCCAGCACCTCCACGGCTGCTCAAAGCTTTGCTGAGCTGCAGTGGAGTGAAACCTGGCCAGGAGCTCATCAGTTTTCACTGCTGCTGTTTAGGAACCTGTGTGCTGCAGCAAAACTGACAAGGCAAGCACTGATGCTTTTCCTGGGAAGGATAGGTCAGAATCGACCTTAAAGGGGAGGAGATGGCCCATCTCAAAACCGGCAGGCTATAATGTGGAAGAGGAAAACAGAGAGTGGCCTGATGACTAGGCCACTAGCCTGGAACATGTGGGTTCTATTCTTAGCTCTGTCATTGTCTCTTTCCCTGGTCACTTCCCTTCTCCGTGCCTCAGTTTCCCTTCCACCATTTGTTCATCTTTTCTATTTAGACTATGAGACCCTTGGTGCAGGGATTGTCTCTTACTATGTCTGTAGAGGCCCTGGCACAATGGAGCCCTGACCTTGGGTGCGGCCTCTAGGTGCTACCGGAGAGAAAATGCTCCTACTGTTTTTCAGAAGCGCTCAGATTTGTCAGGAACCTACAATACCGTGCCATAGAGGAGGTAGCCACAATGTGGGGAAAGAAGGAGAGAGATGGAAACAGGCACTGGGGATATGTTAGGGAAAGATCTGCCATGGTTTGTTATAGGGAGCGGAAAGGTGGAAGAATGCCAGGGAAAGAGAGCTGGAGTGCAATACATTACTAACAAGCTGGCCGCAGCCCAGTACAGACCAGCCTTATGCCTTTAAACTGCAATGGCCGTGGCGCTTTGTCCCTTCTCACTCTGGCTTAGTGCTTGGGGGTGGGGTTCATTTCCAGGCACTGGCAGGGGAGCTGGGGTCCATGTCATTGCAAACAGGAGGGGATGTCTCTGCAGATGAGCTCTCCGGTAAGATCTCTCTTGCTATGGAAAAACCTTGAGGCCTCTGCCCAAAGACAGACTGGTGGGACTGTGCTCCCCGGAGGGAGATGGGATGAGTTGTTGTAGTTTAGGTGTCAGGGCAGGGGGTTGGCTGAGGTCTGCCAGCTGAATGGGATGTATTCAGAGTGGATCCTGTGTTCCCACTTGGGACCTTGAACCTGCTGGTCCTGTGAGTCCCCCTGGCTGCAGGGAGGCCAGTTAAGGGACCTGGCGGGATACTAAAAACAGGAGCTGGTCTGACAACTTGAGCCATCTAGTTATTCATCTCCACCATTGTGATCTGCTGCTGTGATACTTCACCAGGACCTGGCAAGGTGGGTTTGTGTCCATTACTACTATTCCTTAGTAGCAATTCGGTTAAGCAATGACAGGTTGAGTTTACAGCCCAGATTGAGCGTCCCCAGTTCCATCCCAGATTATTGTACATCTCTCTCCCTTTCAGCTTCATTTCCCCTGTCTGTGCAATGGGCCCAATCTGCAAAGTGAAGATCCCAAATTTCAGGGGGGTTTGGATGCAGAAGTCTAGTTGAAATCAGACTCAAGAGAAATGGGGATAGTTCACCTTTGGAACTAAAGAAAATAATGGAATGAGCCATGTATATGTGTGTGCGCATGCGCACGTGCAAGTGAACCCCGCTGCCTGGATGGAATCAGATCTGGATATGTGTGTGTCATAGGCCCTATAGTGCTAACATCTGATGGGGATTCTCCTTTTCTTCAAGTAACAGAGCTCCATGCTTTTGGAGCTCTGAGGTTAGCCTGGTGTCATTTTGCAGCTCTGAGTGTTCTTTGTGTGCAGCAGACTCTGTTGTCTTATATTCAAGTAATCTGCTAGTCTTAATAATAATTCACGGCTAGTAATTTAACAACACGCTATTAGATACATAGTTAACCATAGCACGTGTTTTCAGGCACATCACACCTAATCCAGGTTATTCACAATCTGCTGCAAATGGTGTTAAAATAATGAAAAGATTACTATCAAAACCTGAAGAAACGACTACTGATTTATATTTGACATTATTAAATTGTAGAATTTTGCCCATTACAGCAAGGTTTATGAGCCGCACAGGTGTTATGTAATGGAAAACGTAAACAGATTACCTAGGTTTTTTCCAGAAGGATATAAGGAAAGGCGTAAGTATAAATATCAGTCGAGTTTGTATCAAAAGAATTATTGTGCTAGATAGAAGACTGCAGTATCGATCTTATTTGTAACCGAATGATGGAGTACGATCTATAATGGTAGGAATGGGGCTCTGAAGGCCACAGTAACACCACAGTGACAACTGCCAACATCGAGGTGATGGCAGCTTGTTTCTACATTTGCCCAAAACCCCAGGGAGAAAAACCCACTGAGACAGACAGGCTCTGATGGAAATCTCTTGGTGTATGTGGAGGGGGAGGGAGGAACTGTTCTTATTCCCATGAGGCTGCTCCACCAGGAACTCTCATGTTGCAGTAAAACAGTCTGCCAACGGGGTTGGTTTGCGTCACCACATTGACAGAATTAAACCTGGGTGTTTTTCATGGTGTTTAGCAACCAGGATCGTTAAAGGCTTCCCCATCATATTACGGATCCTTAAAAATCAAGTGAGGAATAGACTGGGATGCAACCAGCTGATCCTTCCACAGAATGCCCCTTCTGCCTCTGGATGTCTGCAGCCCCTGCTCCGCGGTGCATACTGCTGCAGAGGGACGCACGTGGCAGCCTCTGTAAAAGGCATCCAGCAATTTAATACAAACTGGCATCTGCACCTAAGGGAGGGGGTTATCTTCTGACTAATCTCCAGGGACGAAAGCCCCCGACATTCCCTCGGAGCGATGGATGTGACCTACATAGCTGGGCTCCAGATAAGACCGCCTGAGCTGCCTCCAACACCCACTTAAATAGACAACACCCTGCCGTCTGCGAGGCCTGGTTTGCCAGTGTGTGCTGGGAGAGGCCAGGGACCAGTTGGAATCCCTGCTCACCTGAGCTGGGGGGGACCCTGTGCAGACATGCAGGGATGTCAGTCATCAGGTAGGGGCCTGGTGGATACCAATGGAAACCTCCTGGAAATTGGGATTTTAGAAAGGGCCTTGGAATTCCATCCCCCACCCCACAAAGCCAAAACCCATCAGGGAACGAGGAAGGGAAAACTTCTCCGTGGCGACAAGCCAGTGAGATCCAGCGGCTCCTTAGTTTGCCCACTTCATTAGGAGATTAACGAATTGGGTGATAGTCCCAAATGGCACCTCAGACCTGGGCTCCAAGAGTTAAGCAGGGAAGGGGGGGCCACCAAAGAACAGGTTGGCTCTTACTGGGTAGGGCTGAGTAGAGGAACCCCAGAAGTAAAGCCGTGGAGATGGTGGAGAACAGGGTTCCTGTGATGATGCAGGGCAGGTTGGAGATGCAAGTGGCAGCGGAGATGAGGGAACTCCATAATGCTGCAGGGCAGAAGGGAGCCTAGGAATCAGGACTTGGGGGCGGGATGCTGCGTGGCATCAGCACAGAGCCAAGTCGGGGAGCAGATCCCAGCTGGAATGAACTCAGCCCTGCAGAGCTTGGCTAATCTGTCCCTGGCCTGAGCCACTCTCCCCATCCGATCTCCCCTTCTCTCTCTCAATCACCACATTGTATTTTCCCATTCAAGTGAAATAAGCAAGAAATGTTTTTCTTTTTCCTTTAATTCCAGGGAAGGGCTGGAGCTCAGCTCCTGCTGCTGGGAAAGGGGGGAAAATACAATGTGGTGATTGAGAGAGAGAAGGGGAGATCGGATGGGGAGATCCCTTTGAGCCCTGCCTCGCTCTGCATCCCCTCCCCAACCTCTGCCCACCTTCCCCCAGGCCTTCAGAGCAGCATTAGCAGCATGTGTTTGCACTGAGTCGAGGGATCCAGCCAATAACCTGTGATGGGCCCCGAGAATCCTCTGGGTTACAGCATGCACTTACCTGCTGAGTTTTCTTCTGCTCCATGTGTGACATTTTATGCAAATTGTTCAATTTGGTGATGTGCTTTGCCAGGTGCTGAGTTCCACGAGGGGAGTGGGTGGAGCTATTCTGTGACTGCAGAAGGGCCCAGTGGAGGGGTGGGGGTGGAATTTGCATCCTGCAGAGGCCTATACATCACCCTATGGGTCTGCGCTGGCCCCTGCATGGGGTCACTTTCACTGGGCAGCAGAGATTACTGCAGGTCCATGCAGGGGATGGGGGCTTTGTTTTGTGGTTCCTGGAAGGAGGGGGCACATTGAATTTCAGGACAAGCCACCACTTGCAGGAGTAAATCCAAATGAACAGAATAAAGTGCAGAATAAAGTCCAGGCTCACTGGCATTTAGAGAAGCTCTTGCCTTCGGGGTGATGGTGATTTGGGGCAAATCGGGGTTGTTTTTCCCCCCAAACTTGAATGTTTTGAGAAAATTACATCTTTAAAAAATGTAAATATTATTGTGGGTTCTAGTTAAAACAAACAGCCCTGATTCCTGGTGTGCGCTCACGTGGTGCTGATGTGAACGACTGCAGCATGTACAGAGTGATGGAGAAGTGGCCCTGAAATGTTCTGTCCTGAAGTTAATGGTGATGACCTGGAGGGACTCTTGCGGGCATAATGAAGAGGCTGGCTGGGTTTCATACCAAAGCCCCAGCTCTGTGTGAGCCAGAAGAGCCACAGGAGGGCCTGAAAGCAGTAGGACTTTACAGGCAGCACAGACTAGGTTTTCCAAAGAAGTTGGCACCTGGGATGCTGAGCAAGACTGGGCATTGCTTTCTAAAAGGCAAGCTCTGGCGTCAGCCACAAGATCTGTGCCTGATGCAGGGATTGCAGGGTGAAGTGCTATAGGATCATCATGGGGCCATCTGGCCTTTAACCCTATGAATCTCTTTTGAAAATCAGGCCCATCATCATCAGCCTGGTAGGAGCTGAGCATCTGAAAATCTGACTCTGGCTTCCCTGGAAAATCTGGCCTTGTATGCTTATACAGGGAACAGATTTTCTGTTCCTGGCGTGGTATCTGCTCTGTAGAAGTGCAAGCCAGAGAAGCTTCCCTCCAAGCCCCGTCCCCAGTCAGGTGAAGGAAGAGAGGAAATGAATTAGAGAGAGAGCTCTGGGAAAAGGAAACCAGAGAGCTCAAATACTGTAGCTGATAGATACACAAAGCAGGAGGGAGGGAAGTTCTAGAGAAGGCAAGAAGTGAGAGCGATATCTCTGGGAAAGATAATAGAGAACACAGGCAGGGGAGATAAAAAGAGACAGAGCAAGCGAGAGTGAAGATAATCTAGAGGTTGATCGACAAAGAGAGAGGGGAAGAGAGATGCTAGAGAGAGAGATGGGGAGATAAACACTGTAGCTAGGGAGGGGGCAGGTATTAGCAGGAGCCTGTAGTGCTGTGCATGGACCTGAGCGGGACTTGGTCCTAGATGGTGCGGGGTTCTGCGCATTAGCTTCCCTTGGCTTGGCTTGGAGTCGGAAGACGCCAATTCTGTTTTACAAAGTACTGTGCGATTCCAGTGTTTGTCTTTGTTCTGGTTAGGAGTGAAACCTGAACGTTGGGAAATTCTCCACCAGAGAAAACCCGGAAAAACAGAGTCTGGGGTCAATCAAAATATTTCATTTCGGTTTCACCCTGTTGGTTTTATATTCGGTTAGAGCATCTACTGCAAAGTCGTTTCAAACTGGAACCTTGCAATGCTTCATTCCCATCATGTTGGAGCGGCACATTTCAAGTGTCAGAACCATTCTTTCCCCCAAAATATCAGTTCAGCTAACGCCACGCGATTTCACGAAGCGTTTGGACTGCAGTGGAACAGCGTCTCTGGTGAAACATGGACCTGTCCAAGTTTTACTGACCTGCTCTAGTTCTTTCTCCTACATTCACGTGTTTGATGCTGTAGCAGCAGCCTTCCATCTGAGAGGAGTTAGATTGTCTCTGCTCCTCTTTGCTTTATGTGCACCAAGCCCACGTCTAGCAAGGGAAAGTACACAAGGCATTGAATGGAAGCTTTAAGGTTTACCTTGGGGCCCAGCAGATAGGGTGCTGGACTGGACTAAACTGGATTCTGTTCCTGGCTCTGCTACTGACTCCTTGGTTGACCTTGGGCAAGTCATTCCACCTCCCCATGCCTCAGTTTCCCCATTTATAAAATGAGGATACTGATACTGACCTTCTTTGGAAAGAGCCTGGAAAGCTGCACTTGAAACATGCTGTATAAGAGCTAGCTAGGTGATCTATTCCCCAGTATCCCTTACTGGCAGGTTCATTTCTCTGCCTTGGCATGTGGAACCCCTTTGTGCCCATTTAAGTGCCTGGATATTAAACAACTGGGAATTTGGAGGCTCAATTAAATGTTTGCAGAGCACTTTGGGGTCCTGGGATGCAGAAATGCAGAGCGTTGCTGTTAATTACAGATGCATTAGTACTGGGTGTATTTTGATTGCCCCTAGAAACCCCAAGCAAAATCAAGGCCCTGCCAAGCCAGGCACTGCATAGACTCAGAGCAAGAGATGGTCCCTGGCCCAAAGGCCACGCTGTCTAAATAGAGGAGCCTAAGGGTGGGAAGGAAGAAGTATTAATCGCCCTGTTTTACGACTTGGCAAACTTAGTCACAGCGAGATCAAGGGACCAACTTACGAAAAGCTCAGCTCAGCTCCCAGGTGGGTACCCAGATCAGGGGTGAGATTTGGCCCAGGGGCACACAAAGGTGCCAGTGACAGAGCTGCAGATTAAAGCAGATCCCCTGAGTCTCAGAACAGGACAGTCTCTTAACCATGCAGCCAGCCTTCCCCTGCCCTTTCAGCCTTCCCAACACAGGTGGGATATCTATCCCTCCTGCACCCAGACAGCGGGGTTGTTCTGTCTCTCCCAGCATGATGCTTGGCCAGCTACACAGATGTGCTTTTGGTTGGTCCAATTTCTTCTGGAAATGCTGCCAAAAGAATGACACCTTTCGTGCCACCTGACACACAGACCCCTCCAGACCCCTGACCAACCAAAAAAAACCCCTAACATGAAACAAATCAACCTAAAAATGTCAATGAATAAAATGTAGAGAACTCCAAATCCCCCACACGTAGTATTTTCACCCCAAAAAGAAGAGCCAGAGACTGTGGAGTTCACTAGTGACTTCACTATTGCTTTGTGCAAGGCATCCAGACTCTGGTGATGGACAGAGAGCACCAAGACAAAGAACAGTGTCAGATGTGTCCTGTTGGTTAATGGACGACTGACAGGTGCTCAGGCACTAGGGTGATGAGCACGGTCTAAGAACTTACGTGAAATGAAATGGAATGGGTAGCAGTTTGAGAGATTGACCACTGCTGATGTCTTGGGACTGGGTGGGGTACGCAGGAGAGTCTTGTGGGCTCCGGTTCAAAGGAGCCGAAGCGTGGGAGTTTAGTCTCAGACACAGAGCTCCAACCAACAAATGCTTCTGTGATATGAAATACTAGCAGATCATTCTCGAGCACCGTTATTATCTTGTCTGTGAATGATGCTAATTAAGTGTTTCTCATAGTCTCCGTCTGTAATTTCACATGCAATTTCCCTGGCACACACATGTAGATACAGTCTAGGGAGAGTATGTACTTTGCGAACATGAGCGTATATATCACTATGCAGCGTAGAGAGACACAATAACAATGCTTGGAGCTGACACCAGGCCTTTCAGCACTGGTTCTAAAAGCACCGGACCCCGATCCTGCCTGGCCAGAACTGTCCTGGACTTTATTAAAAAGAAAAGGATCAGGTGGTTGGAAATGCAGGATTAAGGGACCAAGAATGGGGGCAGGTTATTCCACAACAGTTTATTGCAAGGTCTCTTGCGCCTTCTCCTGAACCCTTTAGTATTGGGCAGCAGTGGAGACAGTATGCTGGGCTGGATGGACCCACTGGTTCTTATGTTCCCACTGCAGGAATAGATGAGCTCATTAATCCACCCAGCACCCCTGTGAGGCAGCGCAGCAACACCCATGTGTGCACAGGCGCGGGAATTACAGGGCTGTAAATCCAGCAAAGAAGGAGGGAGACGTAATAAACCAACAGTGAGATTATTTTTTGTCATGGCTTTCACCACGCTTTCCCCTCCCGACTTTATACGCCATGTGAATTCCCCATGTCTCCCGCAGGAAGAAACACTCTCCTTTGTCTCTGTCGTCCGCCTGTTTGCGTCTCTCTCCTCCCTGATCCATCTTGCCCCCCACCTCCCGCCAACCCCATTCATAATTTTCTTCTCCTCCTGATGGTGGAAGATGAGGGACAAAAAACTGTAAAAAGCAATTTCAACTTTAACATAAATGTGACGGGGGTTGTGGCTGCTGCCCCCTCCCGTCACTGTGGGCCACTAAACAGAGGAGCCCAGCCTAGCACCCCAGGTCATCTGTGCCATGTCTCTCATTGATCCCAGTGGTGTAGCCCAAGCAAGAACAGGTGAGGATTCGCCTCATGCAGGGATGGACCAAGTTAGAGGTGCAAGGCATCCAGAGGTGGCGTCTTTCCTTTCCCCAGTCCCCGGGGGTCCGTAGGTGGGCTCTCTGGCCTGTGACCAGATGAGATGATCACCGTCCTTCTGGCCTTAAAACTGATGACTAAACGTTGTCTGCTTGCACTTAGATGGTTAGCTCCTGGGAGCAGGGCCTGCCCTCCGTGAGTGTTTGGAAGGAGCCCACTATGATATGGGCACTGCCATAAATATACAAATAATTGTTAATGCTGTTCCCGGGGGTGGGGGCCCCAACTGAACCTCACTGCCCCAGCCAGGCCACCCCTGGCACACCCTCAAATGGGCACCACAATATGAAGAAGAAAAAAATGACCAATGACAGATGTTGTGCCGCTCCGTGTCTCCCAGCCCTTCCCCCGTTTATTTTGACAAGTGTCATTCATTTACTAACAAAACTAGATTCATGCTTTCCCAAAAAATAGACAGCAGACAAGTGGAATTTTGCAGGGCAGAAAGATATAGAGAAGCCCAGCTGTAGCAAGAGTGTGAGATACATATAATGTACAATGCTGTGTGGGTCTGTTGTTGTAACGGTTTCTGTGTACGGTGTGCAGATAGATGTACTGCAGGCGTCTATCAATATCTCCATGTGCTGTACTCTCCCATGGCTTTGTGTGCGTGTGCGTGTGTGTGTTAGAATGGGTAGATGTGCTGTGTCCAGTGTATATAAGGTACTGCAGGGGGTGGGTGTATATACACAGATAGATATAAAATATCACACATGCATTATGCTTCCCAGCTGGCCCGGGACAGTCCCTTTCATGCATCTGTGTCAAGTGGAGTTTGGGTTCAAGGGGGTGGGGGCTGCCTGCAGCTCAGGGCCCAAACTCACTGGCACGCTGGGGGCATTTGTGCACTTATAGATGCGGGTGACAATTACTGGTCCCTTTTTGTGCCCACCCTGTGCTCAGAATTTCTTTGTTGGTGGAATAGCAGCCAGGTTCCCCCCGCCCATCCATAGGGCACAGACCTGCCTCAGACAGGCCGGAGAAGGAGGGGGAAGCAATCAGCCAGCGTTTGCATATTCTGAGCAGGTGGAGGCCCATATGCTTAAGATGCACCAGACAAAATTAGCCCCTATAATCATAATCAAATGTGCATTTATGCTGGGGGAAGGGAAGGGCTGGCAGACGAGCTGGATAATTATGAAACCCAGCATGTGCCTAGCTCAGCAAGTAGGGAATGATGCTTGTTACAACAACCCTCAATCTCCACCCCACCTCCCCCCACACACAACGGGAGTTTGTTCCCCAGAGGGATGTGCTAGATGCAAGGTGTTTCCTCCATGAAGTTCCCTTCTTAAAGAGAGCAAGCAGGCCCCCAAGGAGGGAGCATGGCTGGTCTGCAGGGTCCCAGTGCTTTTACTGACCCCAAAGAACGTCCCAGCTTCTGGGTGTTCTGCAAACAGCAAATGATCACTGGGTGGCAGAGGCTGGCTTGGCTGCCCACAAACTCTCTGTTCCCCAGCTTTAAGCATTCACTGATAACTTCATAGCCTTACCGTATGCCCTCCCCACCCCGTGCCCCCAAGCATGATTACTGTGCTTGGCATTAGTGTTTGCTAAGTATTATTTCGCCATGTTATTTCCTGGCAGCTTTGGCTTCTTTTAGGTGGTTCCCTCCTCTCTAGGAACTCCATCAATAACTCGTGCACACTCGGTGTGAGATAACCGGAAGATGGGGGAGGAGTAAGACCTCCCCCTTCAAAACCCTAGAGAATAAGAGCCATCTCAATGAAATGTCACCCCACAATCCGAGTTAACAATGCCCTGCCTTTGCCCCAGCATGGATTGTGGACTGAAGCTTTTACAGGAGGGATTTGTACTGTGACTCTGGATACACACACCCAGCTTCAGATATCCCCCTCCAGGATCATGTCATTCCCACCCACTCCCCCCATCTTGCCTATCTTCCCCACTTCTTGTGAGATTGTATTATTTTCCTGGGTCTCTTCAAGAGTGTTTGGGGGGAGGTGTCCACTCCCTCTCAGTGCAGCAAGGGTTGTTGTGCCTGTCTCCTGTTATGGGGGGTGGGAATGGAGCTGACAGTTCAAATTCATCTGCGGACTCCGATGCTCGGGGGCTAATGTCACGCGGCATTTCTCTGAATGAGCCCTGCGGGAATGGGAATGCTAATAGAGCACTGTCTTCAGCACATGTCTCCACAGTAACGTCCAAATATGCGTGTGCATCTATATGAGAACACTGCACTGGTGAAATAAGGGAGAAAAAGGTGTGCTCACTGGCCATGTGTTTTGGAGAGAAGCATTAGTGTTCGCTAGTTATGTCACTAGTGTTCACTGCCTCTTGCCATGGGGGTTTACAGTTTGTTGTGCAAATGCAGCCTAGTGCCAAGCAAACATGTACGCAGGAAGCTATTCTGTATGTTTCACAGTGCGCGCGCTTGAAGAGGATGGTAACAGATTTGTTTCTCTCTTTTCAAATAACTTTCCCGACATGTTTGGAGTACTGAAACATTCCCACCGACATTCAGACCCATCAAGGTTAGCATCTTAGTTGTTGTTGTTGTTATTTATTTGTGTTACTATGAGGCCTAAGACCCCTAGTCTGGAACCAGGACCCCTTTGTGCTTGGTGCTGCTGTAAGGGCACATTTTTGCTCTGTTTCTGAAGTGCCTGGGTACCGCGGTGATGGAAGAACCAGTAACAGGAGAGGATGTACCGAAGTTCTCCTTTCCTGTGGTCTTCATCAAAGAGTCACACCCGGTTAGTTTGGGTTCACTGGTTCCAAGTCCTGATTCCTTTAGGGAACGACATGATCCCTCGTAGCAGCATCTTTGGTCAAGCTGCACCTCTGATTTTAAAACAATCTCTTTGCCTTGCTACATACGGCAAAGGGGCTAATTAGTCCCCCTTGCTTGTTTCACTCCTGCTTGGCTGCCGATCCGGTAGGTTGCCCTGTGCAATCCAGGAGGCAGTCAGCTCTCCAGCTAGCAGTTGATTATTTGATTAGCCTTTGTGCTGTGTCATTAGCCTGCAGATCCCGCCACACTGCATGGCAGCCACAGAGGCAAGTCAGCTAAGAGGGAGCTTTGCACCTATGCAAAAGTCACAGCTAGGTTCCGCACCCACTCCCTGCCTACCGCCCGCCTGCCAACCCCCACTGTGTTTTGCAACTAAGCAGTAATCTGAAAAGGCAACTGCTATGACCCTTTCAGGGAAATAATTCCACCTCCAGAAGCCAAGGTGTAGCCTCTTCCCTAAAATCCTGGCCCTAGGACAGAGATGCCCTTAGCAAGGGTATGAAGTGGGTCAAATGGACCTTTTTTTCTTTGTAGCACTGCATGAGTAGCACTTCAATATCCAGTGTTACAGAAATGTCTCTGTCCACTTCTGATGTCTATCTTAGCACAAAGGAATGTTCTATAGATGCAAAAATACCTGCTTGCATTTTCAATCCATTATCCTGTTCAGGGATGTAGATCAGCTGATGTCTATTTTTCTACATACTTGCCTCCTTATAAGAACAAATCAAAGTCAGAGAAGGACCAGGACTAAGATCTCTTTGAGTTTTGTAATGGATTCTATCTGGGCATGTTTGCTTTCCACCAGCACCAGTGTTTGCTTGCCAAAAAACAAACAAAAAGGAAGTTTGGCAGGAAGTGAACATCAATGCCACGTTCCCAAAACCTGAATATCTAATTCGCAGGTGCAAGTATTCACTTGAAGTGTAGGGAACAGAACCAAATATCATCTAACTCAACTGACCAATCCTTAGTCTGAAGGCTGAATATTTACCACCGATTCTTCCTTTTAAACAAAATCCAGTAAATAGAGGTGAGGAAATAGCTGGGAGGGATGGAAACAGGAAAACAGGCTAGGATTGTAAATGAACTATCCATTGCAAGATTTTCTCTCCACTTGAATAACATTGACAAGGAACCAAATTTTCCAGCCAAATCCCCTTCAAGTTGGTGGGAATCTTTCCCTTGGCTTTGCATCAGACCCCATGTCATTTTAAAAAAAGGACAGGGAATGCACATTGGAAATATATTTTTCTGGATGTCTGTGTTGCTTTCCTCTATGGATTATGATGCCATAGTAGTTAGCAGAATGTGTAAGGAGTTGCTTTGGGGGCTGTATTTTCACTACCACTGTGCCTGTTCTGCTTGGGAGCAGGCATCTTTGAGGCCCTGGTGGATTTCTCTAGCAGACCACTGGTGTCTTCCTCCCTATTGTGAACATGAAGTATCAGGGTGAGCTGTGATTTTTCATTTCAGTGCCGTCTCAAACCAGGTCCTCAGCTGGTACAAACCGTTGTATCTGTGCTGAAGTCAATGGAGCTGTGATGAGGGACACGAGCTGGGGATCTGTCCCAAGTCGGTTGCTCTGCTGGAACTCGCATGTGGTAAATTCGGCTAGAGTGACACGTGCTGTTATGTGGAGGGTCATCCTGGTTACTACATACTGAACAAAGGTGCCTGTCCTGCTAGCAGTGGAATCATGGGGAGAAATGACTTCCCTGCGGGCCTGATCCATCAAATGTGCACCACTGAACGTGGCGAATGCGAACCACCATGTGCTGCAGCCGTATTGAACTCACTGGGGTGGCTCTCACTGGTCCTCACAGGTGGCATTTGTAGTGTTACTTCACTTCATCTCTAACAACCCCTGTGTTTGGAGCAGTGTTGTACATTTACAGGGTTTTGCAGCACTGGGAGCATTTGTGTGTTAAAAATGGATCTTCTATTTCTTAAAGAGTCTGGATGTTTCTGCTTGGCATCGGCATGCACCACTTCCATTATTCTTGTGAAGAAAACATTTGAGGCTTTCTTTTTTGTAAAATAAAGCACAAATGCTCTTCAGTGGAAATAATAATCGAGATTATTCGATGGCTGTAACCTGATAATGAATTCTAGCTTTCATGCACCAAATCTGACAATGGCACACTGAGCATCTGCTGCACTCATTTTAAGGAGATGCTAAAAGACCTGATTCTTCTCCCACTTAAAATGTCAAAGATGTTACTCCCCATTTACATCAGCGTCAATGAAAGCACAATCAGCCCTCAAAATTTAAGTTGACTCACGTACCAATCATCATTTCTGGTGTCGGGAGTATATGTCTTTTTAATAGAATGTTTTAACTGAGAGCTTCTCTAGAATTGTAAATATCACACTAGTGAAAATACATATTCGACACCCACAAGTATCAATGGGAGCTAAGACAGAAAGCGACTGGTCACTGAGACAGTCCTGTACAGAGACAACAGACAGTTAGTCAAACCTAGATAGCAGTTGGAAGCCACTTCAGATAGGAGGAACCATTTAAAAACAGTTCCCATTCCCAGGTTCTGCTATGTGATGATGCAGATTCAGTTTCTGGTTTGTGGTGGCAATTTTCTGATAAAATTAATTTTTGACAGATTGTGCTCTCTGGTAGGAGTAAAACTCCAATTTTATTGGTGCTTAAAAGAAAATGGTTTAACTTAAATTATATCAAAAATTGCCTCTTTCTCCCAGTGTGTCCGTGTAGCTGGGGGGGAATCTTTAGTGATGAACAGCCCCGCCACAGTTTTCAACTCTGCAGAAATTGTCAATTCACGGTGTTTTCTGTGTATATTTATAACAACTCTAGTCTCAGAACTTGGCTCCAGCTGGGTTTTTATTGCATTTAACCTAAAGGCCACTCACCCGAGTTATAGTTGATTGTGTGGCTCTGTATGTTCCTGTACAGTCAATGAAAGGTAGAGCTGCGATATGCATAGAGGATGCAATCATTCCAGCCCCTCGGCCCAATTACAAACACTGCAGAGATTCAGAAGTTCAGACCTGTTTTCTTCAGAGGTGGAAACAACTTAGAGGCAATATGGAATTGTGTCAATTCCGTTTCTATAAATTGCCCAAAATTAAAATTTGGGGCTAAATCCTCCTCTTCCTTACATGGATAAAATTTCCATGTATCCAGTCGTATCACCGGGGAGAATTTCATCTAGTAGTTTTGCACAGACTTTAAGGGGAACATTTTCAAAAACCTATGGAAATTGAGGGTCTTTGTCCTTTGTGCCTTTAAAAATCTCCCCCTCATGTTTTCTTTAGTGCCAGACTCTCCTAGTTGATCTCATTTCCAGCATGAAGAGGCTGATCCAAAGCCCACTGAAGTCAACGGGAGTCTTTCCATTGTTTCTTCAACAGGCTTTGGATTGGATCTGAAATTCTCACATGTCTGAAAGAGAACCACGCCAGCAAACCTGGCATGTCCCCATTAGCTTGTGCAGAATAATCCAAAATATTCCTTGTTGGCATTTTCCTTTTGAGAAAACTTTTTTTTGCCTTTATTTTTTGTTTTAATTGATGGAGGAGTTATGCAGTGAACAGAAATGCAGTGAGATAAAGCAGGAGAATCTTCTCCCAAAGGTATTCTTGTGAGTATAATGTCATTGTTCCAAAGTTTATTAGAAGAGGCTTGCAGTATTTGGGAAAAGCAAGGAAAATATATGTCTGTTTGTCTGTCTGTCTGCTGGAGGGGAGGAGACTGGCTCCATGTGTGGGTGCATTTGTGTGTGTAGGCACATTAAAAATCCTCTCTTTATGGAGAAAACTTAGAGAGCTGTGAAGAGGGGAAGAATTTAACAGAGGCAGGCACGTTACTCACACACATGAATGATACTGGAGAGGATTTAAACTAGAATTAGCTACTCCCAAACATTGCAGGTCAACTGGCTAAATACCAGCAACTCTCCTGGCAATAAATTAATGAATTCTCCCAGTCTTGCTGGGGGTGTCGGGTGAATTCTTCTTTTATTCTGTGCTAGGCGGCAGCAGGGGGAGAAGAGAAGTAGAAAGGGGAGTGGGGCAGAGAAGGTGACTGTGTGCTCCATAAATATTATATTGGAACTTCTTTGCATTTTCAGCTGGGCTGGGTGATAGTCGGGCCAGACAATGCCTGCATTGAAGTGTCAGGCAGTGGCTAGACAGCCCAGCTGTTGTGAATGGGCTGCGCAGCGGGTGAAAAAGGACCCAGGGGTTCAAGGTCAGAGGTAGCCCAACGTGTATTATTCAGCCAAGCCCCTTTATTTTTGTCCATAAAACTAATAAAATTAACTGGCTGTTACATGCCGAACATACCAACTGGCTGCCAGTGCCAATCGGGAGAATAGGGGCTGGAACTAGGGGGGCTGCCGCACCCACTGGCTCAAAGTGGTGTCCATCATATGCAAGCTTTGCAATTTGGTTCAATGACTCTCAGCACCCCCACCATATGTAGGGTGAGCACATGTCCTATTTTTATAGGGACAGTTCCATTTTTGGGGACTTTTTCTTATACCCACCACCCTCTGTCCCATTTTTTCGCAGTTGCTGTCTGGTCACCCTAAATATACACATTGTTCCAGCGCCCCTGATCCGGGGGCCCTGAAAGCAACCCACTCAGGGGCTGACAAAGACATAGCTCCCACCTCACCCCCCAACGCATATGTCCATGTGAACACACGTGCACGTGCTGGTGGCTCAGAAAAAGAGCCCCTCCCCCGTGTCTTTGCTGGGAGGTTAATGAAAGACGCAAGGGGGCAGAGGGAAGGGATGATGCTCTTTGGGTGTATCAAGGGGGTTGATGCCAAAGAGGGAGCACAGTTCTTTAGACTGGGGTTCAGCGCCCAAGTCCCTCTGATTGCTCGAGTGTTGTACACAAGTGTACAACTAGAAGGAATGAGGCTGTGTTAAGAAAAGAGACACTTAGGGCCCGATCCTTGGCACTGCTCCATGGAAGTCACACCAAGCTGAGAATCTGTCCTGTAGGCTGAATAGACATAAAACTTCCTGCCGATGAGATGGATCTGGCTGATGCGTCAGCTTCCCAAGGGGAGGGGAGACAGCCCCATCGCTCCTTGCCACGAAAAGGATCTACCTGGGGAATCATCTTCCCGGGGAAGCTTGGGACCAGACTGGGCAAAACAACAGAGAAGGTAGCTAGGGACCTGATCCTGCCCTGTCACTGGGAGACGGGCAGGACTGGTCTTAGCAGGACTTCTCTATGCAAACTGCTCTGATTCCAACCTCCCAGGTTAGGTTTTTCTGTCTGTCCACATGTTCACGCTGTGCTCTTCATGGCAGGGTGTAGAAAGGGCAATTGACAGGCAGATGTGAATTGCTTTAGCCCAGCTCTGGTCTAGCTCCTCAGTGGGGCTGGAGCCATCTCATGCTGCTCAGAAGTGGGACTTTAGGGTTGCTGTGATTCTACACACACTGCCCTGAAACCTGCGACTTTAGATGGAAAATTTTTGCTCATGGAAAAAAATAGGAAAAGTTTTAGATTTTTGATATCTTCTGCACCCAGAAAACTGGGGGAAAATGGCAGGAATAGGCTTCAATGCTCTGGCCAGGTCCTGCATGGCTCCGTTCTGCAGCTGGCTCTAAGAGTCAGGGGTCTGGAGTCAAAAAGAAATGCCTGGGAGGTTATTCAAACTGATCTCAACGTGGGGGGCTGGGATTCAAAGGCACTGAGCACACTCAAACCGAACTAATGCCAATGGGACCTTCCAGTGTCCAGCGTCTCTGAAAGTCAGGGCTAGCAAAGCCTGCCAAGGGGAGGGAGAAGTGGGTGTGATTGGTGTCACCAAAGCCCCAGATGATACAATAGGGAAGCATATAAGCAAAAGACACTTGTTTGCAAGGGGTTTGGAGTGGACTGTGGGTTTCCTTCCCATGGGGTAGTGGAAAGGAGTCTCTGTTGGTGTCTTTCTGTCTGAGTTCCTATTGCAGTGGGTACTTACTGCTTCTGAGATGTGCCTGTGTTCATGACGGAAGGGAACCTAGAGCTTTGGATAGGCTTCTTTTTAGTATTTTAAATCTACATAAATGCTTTGTGCATGCGTGTCTATCGCTGCATTTGAAAGCGATGGAATTCTAGGCACAGTGCACTGGGCCCCAGACTGGAGGTGCCAATGCTTCAGAAGCTCCATCGGGGTGCCAGGAGCAAGCTTTGTGCGCAGCTGCCCAGGCACATGTTATTTCTGCCTGAAGTCTGTCCAGTCTGCTCCCAGGGCTGTGCATGGGGCTGCGACCTGGTCTGGGGGTGACCAGCCGATATCCACTGCCTGTGCACCTCTTCTGACCTACTTCAGCCTTATTTTTATGATTTAATGGCTCACAGGCTGTGTGCTGCTGGCCCTCTCTGCACTGTGGTGATTTTCTCCGTAAGGGTATAAACAGTTGGACCCTGCATTCCCTCCTGGCTCCTATCTGCAGAGAGCGTACCCAGCAGGGGAAGCCAGCTTCTGTTTTGCTGTGTGATGGGGTTATTGCTTTTCTTTGCCTACGTGCCACCCTTGCCAAAATGATGCCCTCAGGAGTGTGTGGACAGCTTTGCAGATCATTGGTATCCAGTGTGTTGTGCGTGTGTGTGTGTGTAAGTGACTGGACACTTGCAGGAAGTCAAGCAATAAGACAGCTAGTGAAAAAGCGTGTACCTGGATGATGCAGCACTCACAAACACACGTGATTGGAAATGCCCAGCCAAAGGCGCTGGTACACCCACCACCACTGCCCTCCCGGTTCCCTAGCCCCTGAGCTCGCAGATTGTAATCACAGCACCACAAGAACTTGTCTTTTAGAATATTTTACTACATATTAGTCAATCCCTTAGCAACCCTTGTTTCCATGGCAAAGAACCTTTGTGCTGATGCTGAGCTTAGCTTTAAACTGTAATTCTGTTAATTTCATTCTAAGTATCAGTGCTGCCCCAGCTCCATTCTGCCCCAGAATCCAGCCTTGAAATGCCAGTGGGCAGTAATCAGGGGGGCTAAAATCCAGTCTGTTTTGTAGAATTTGCCCTTGGTTGGGGTTTTAAAACACAGATCTGGGGAAATACCCCAGGTGTCCCAGAGGCACCAGGAGAGAGAAGGGAAGGGGAGATTTCCCTTCATATTTCTAAAGAAATCCCTAACATGAGGTTCCTCCTTCCCAGACAAGTAGAAAGTTTATTTTCTCTCTCAAGGTTGCTGTCCCGCTTCAGTCTTTAAGCCAGTCAGGGTCTCTTCTGGGACCAACCTGGCTCATTCGCAACCTTGGCATTACTCTGTAGTTCACAGGATTTAGAACCAGGGCCGTGTCCAGTTTTAGTTTAATGTAACAGCTCCTGGCAAGCCATGGACAAGCGACTACAGCAGGTCTGAAATGAGCCTTGTGACTCAGGATGGCAAGCAGGGCTGGGTAAAGAAGCGGTGATGCTCAGCTCTTGCAATGCACCGGTCAGCCCAAGCTCTCAGCCAGAAAGGAATTGAGACTCAGGGTTCCCTGTGAGTCAGGTACCTGGGGGTAGCCCCATTTTGCAATGGGGAGCCCGAGGCACAAAGGGTGAAGTGCCCTAAGGACATACAGAAAGTCAGTGGCAGAGCTCATCTTTGAACCCAGGAGTCCTGACTCCTGCTCTCCTGTTCTGCACACTCCTCTCCCGAAACTCGGATTAGAGCCCAGGAATGCGGCCTACCAGTCTGTCCTGCTCTGATCAGCAGATCCACTTCTTGCAACGTATCTGTGGTGAGGAGGTCCGAGGGAAGACCTGCTCTCACAGGGCTGTCTGGTCTATGAGGTCTTTCTCTTCTGTCCATCAGGGCCACCAAAACATAGTAGACGGGAACACATACCCGTGGGATCTTTGGTCCAGCTCCCTATAGGGTCCAGTTGGAGCCAGGGAACACCATCAATGTATCCCTTATCCGGTTTGAAAACTGTTACTGTGTGGAAGAAACTGTGGTCTAGTGGCAGAGGGCTGGTAGTCGGGACTCCTGCGTGCTCTTCGCAGCCCTCTGGGCACAGATTCATTAAATGACCTCACTTCTCTTTTGGTTGACCCATCTGTACAATGGACATAACACTGCCTACAGGAAGGATGGTGAAGTCTGATTTTAAAATATTTTGAGCGCTTCAGCTAAAATGCAAAGTGGAGTTATTCTTTCCTCTCTCCTTTAGCAGGTGGTTGGGTTTTGTTTTTAAATATAAGGAGGTTTGTGAGGTTGGGACTGTACCCATCCATTTGTTATGGTAGGGTTGCTTATGTAGCGCACATTATATTGCATTATTACTGTAGCATTGCTTAGGAATACTGGGGGCTGCATCATATTAGTAGAAGGTGCCTTGGGAGCACTATGCTGGTGATGCTTACTGAGTAGTTTATTAAAAGAAAACAGGGTCATTTAGGTGAGGGAGGAGTATCCTTAGCAGCGCAATGTGGGGGTTCTATCAGCCTTCCCCGTGCAGTGAGCCATTGAGTTTGGGGGCTGGCTTGAGTCCCCAGGGAGGAGAAAAGAAGCAAAGATTATCTGTGTCTTTAAGCATCGCCAAGGTTTGGAGTGTGAGCTAATTCGCAGGAGAAACGGCTCTTGCAGGGACAGTGTTAACTGGTGCTTACTAACTACTACTAGTTAATAATAAAGATCAAAGGGGTGAGGGGTGGAAAGACAAAAAAAATAGGAAAACTGACCAACTCAGATAATGATCTTTTTTTTCCAGGCATCATCATCATCCTCCCCTAAATACCAAAATAAAGAAGATAAAAGCTGCCCTGAAAGGGAATCTGGCATTTTGCTTTGGCCACAACACCGCAGCTCATGTTCGCTTTGAAAAGTAAGTGTGGTGGTGGGAGGATTTAGGCTGGGGTTTGCACAGGCGTCTAAGGGAATCAGGTGCCTAGGTTTCAGGCTCACATTCTGCAGCTGTGAGCTCCTTGGGGCTAGGGGCTGTCTTTTTATTCTGTATTTGCAGAGCACCTAACACAATGGGGTCCTGCTGTGTGATTGGGGTTTCTAGGCAAAACTGCAATACCCCACAATAATAATAATAATCGATGTTAGGAAATGCATTGCTTGAAAAACTACACTGGAAATTATTTCTGTTTGTATCTCTTACTTTCAACTGTCCTCATTCTGGGAATCCCAGGGCCAGATTCTCAGCTGATGTAAATCGCTCTAGTACCATCAGAGTCAGTGAACCACGCTGATTTCCACCAGCTGAGGATCTGGCCCTGAAACACAGCAGCTCTGTGTTAGGCTCAGTTCAGGAAAGCTCTTAAGTGAGTGCTTTAATTTTAAGCGTGTACTTAAGTCAATGGGACAAAAGCACATCCTTCAAGTTAAACAAATGCTTAAGTGTTTCCCTGAATTGGGGTCTTAATGCAGCAGACCCAGCAACTGAAATTGCTTAGAGAATGACAAGGAGCAGAATTGCAACTGACAAGCTGCTGTCCAGGCTGAGTGAATCCTTTCATTTCAGCTTTCCCCTGAGTGCTGGAAATTCAGGGGCCCGAGCCTTTTCTGGTGGGAATCAGCAAAGCTCAGTGAAATTGACAACCGCTGAGCATCTACCCACGTCCTGCCACAACTGCAGGGAGACAGGGCTCCGTTCTCCTTCTGCTGATCTTAGCGGCCAGGCTCACACTGACTTCAGTGGCACAGGCTGAGGTCCATGGTCTTCCAAAGGAGGATGTTTAGCCTGTCTATTGACAGAGCACCAGTCATCTTGGTATCTAGCCACTGATGTATCAAATATTCAACCGGCATTTCATTTGGCCATGATCCCACTAACTCCTTACCCCCCTTGACTTCAATGGGAATATCCACAGGAATAATAAGGACAACCCGCAGGACTGAAGGTTCAGGCTAAGAAACTCCTAGATTCCAAGGAGAGAAGGGACCATCTAGTCTGACCCCTCCCCTGTATAACCCAGGCCAGAGAATTCCCCCCAAGTAATTCTGAGAAGCAGATATTTTAGAAAAACCTCCAATCGCGATTTTAAAATTGTCAGTGATAGAGAATTCACCTCGACCCTTGGTAAATTGTTCCAGTGGTTAATTACCCTCCCTGTCAAAAATGTATACCTTATTTCAAGTCTGAATTTGTCTAGCATCAACTTTCAGACCTGTCTCTGCAGATTGTAGAGCCCACTATTAAATATTTGTTCCCTGTGTAGATACTTACAGACTGTAACCAAGTCACCCCTGAACCTTCTCTTTTTAAGCTAAATAGATCAAGCTTTTTGAATCGATCACTATAAGGCAGGTTTTCTAATTATTCTCATGGTTCTTTTCTGAGCCGCCTCCAATTTATCAACATCCTTCATGAATTGTGGGCACCAGAACTGGACACAGGATTCCAGCCAGTCGAACCAGTGCCAAATACAGAGGCAAAGCAACCTCTCTGCTCCTACTCGAGATGCCCCTGTTTATACCTTCCATGATCGCATTTGCTCTTTTGCCCTCAGTGTCACACTGGGAGCTCATATCCAGCTGATTAGCCACCAAGACCCCCCAGTCTTTTACGGAGTCCCTGCATCCCCGAATCGAGTCCCCCATCCTGTAAGTGAGGCCCACGGTCTTTGGTCCTAGATGAAGACATGTCCATTTAGCCGTGTTAAAAGGTATTCTGTTAGCTTGTGCCCAGGTTACCAAACAATCCTGAGCACTCTGAATCGGTGACCAGCCCTCTTCAGTATTGTGATACAGCATGGCCAGAGGGCAGCAGGAGAGTGTTATTGAAAGTTGGCAGATGACAAAGTACAGTTGGAGTGAGTACTGTTAAACTGTGCGCACATTGCCGGTACTGTTTATGCTGGGTCTCGCGCTCTTCTTCTTTGGGAAAGTTCATGGCGCCATTGCTTGCCTCTGAATCAGTATTTAATTAGCCACTAGTGTCCTAGAGACGGAGTGGAGGGAGGAACCTGGGCCGCTCTTCTTCTCCAGGTCCCAACCAGGGGCCTGGGTTGTGAAAGGAATCACTTGAAACTAGCGGTCCTTTCCCCTGGGCTATTCCCTTCCTGCCCTTCATTTGTGGAAGGGGTTCTGCCTCCTTCTACATAAGTCATATGCCCCTTCCTAGGGTTTTTTTGATTTCTCGCTCTCTGCCACTCCTCCAAACTTTCTTTTGTCTGCTCCTTCAAAACTGTTCTCATTGTGTCCAACTCCTTTCAAACTGCTCTCTGCCTCAACCAAACTCTGCTCACTCCACACTGTCTGACTGAAGCAGAGGTTTTTCACGATGACTGACTGCTGCGTGCTCCGTTGCTTAGGTCCTCTAGTTAATCTACAGCAACTTCCTCCCTATGCAAGGATAAGGTCCCTGC